>NC_087203.1:21061761-21099261 GCF_015104395.2 Macrobrachium nipponense
ACCACAGTACACAGTAATCAGTTATAGCCCACACACATGTATGTATGTGTGTATGTGTATGTGTATATATATATAATATATATATAATATATATATATATATATATATATATATATATATAATATATATATGTAGTAATGTGTGTGCAATTAACTGACTTCGATGATAACTATTCTATTTCTAATTTTATTGAATTCCATCTGCAAGCCATCAGATCAAAACGCTGATGCAGCAACCACACACAAACACACACTCACGCAAAATGTCCTGAACTGTAACTGGAGCTGTTTTCCATGATAGCCTTTTACATTCTCTTGATAACAATTCGACGAATTCAGGGGTATTACCGCGCACTGAAATGGCGAAACCAAGAGAAGCCTTTCCTTATTATATGTTCGCATTTCAGTATTTGGCTTCGTAAGCTGAGTATAACGACTGGGCGTTCGCGGTAAACATCCTATTTATGAAATAAAACTTTCTTGTAATAATGCTGACTTTGGCTGGTTGTTCGAAACTAGGTTTGACTTGTAGTAGTAGCAGGTTCGTTAGCGGGAAAAGGGTGTTTAATGGCGTAGGCCTGTGGATTCGCACACACCAACCAGAACAGTGTTAAAGGGTCGGGATCTTTCCTAGACAGTGACTCCCAAGGGTTTTCGGGTTTTCGTTAGCAAGGACTAATATGTCTTAGGGTCATTATCTTATCACATTGTCTTTTTCGTGTTTTTAGGGTAATAATCCCCAACGGGCTTGTACTAAACACGCCAGAAAGGTGGATGCATACCAGGCTAAAACCCTTGGGGTCACTTTCTGGGAAAGATCCAAGGGGTCGTATGGTTTTTGTTATTGCGGTGAATGTCTGAAATAGAAAGCTAGTTTTGCAGAAATCACTATGGCATGTAAAAACTCAGATAAGTTTGCAAATGAAAGGGCAAAACTATATATAAGTGTCATTAAATGGCCTGTCTGTTCATTTTCAGTCTTAGAATTATTTTTGTTTGAGAACTTTTTTTATTTATATACATTCCATAGAATATACCAGTTTTTGTTTGTACTTTTGTGTTACTTTAAAAAATCAATTTTAGTTGGTTGCCACGTTTCTTTATAATAATGTCATGCGTTCATTTCTGTTTATATGCATATACTAAAAAAGGAAAAATGACAAATGTAATGAAAATCTAGACTAATGCATATGTGATAAAATGTAAATAAAATGTAAAACAAAAGTATTTATACTTTTACAAGAATAGCCGGTGAATTTATAGCTTTTGCCACATTATTATCTTCCTACACCACGGGGTGGCTAGCAAAATTTGAATCATATCCACAGGGCAGTGAAAATATATTCGTACCTGCATATGTTTTTAACAAACCAGTTGTAATCTGCTCTGATTTGTCCATTTGTGATTATTTCTTGTGGGGATACCTCAATGCACGTGTGTATGAGCATAAGTCCCGTACACTGGTGGATTTGAAAGAAGCTATTCGCGTGGAAGTTGCCCAAATTGACAGAGCAATGCTGGAGAGTGGAGGCCAACTTCAAGAACGCCTTCAGAAATGCATCAATGAAAACGGACACCACATGGAGGATATAGTTTTCCAAACTTAAATTTGTCAAATCCTAATTCAGTGTGAACACAGTGATGTCAATACATTTTTTGCAAGTAAAGTTATTGACTTAGTGAAATTTTCAAAATTGGTCGTCCTCTCTGCCCCACCCACCCGGTATATATATATATATATATATATATATATATATATATATATATATTATATATATATATATATATATATGCATGTATGTGTGTGCGTGTACATACTACACACAACATCCATACATACATACAACATACATACATCATACATACATACATATATATACCTATATATATATATATATATATATATATATATATATATATATATATATATTTGTGAATACTGAAAAGTCACACTTGTATAGGTAACAGAAGTTTATCATTAGCCCACTGTTACAAACATACTAATCAGCTATCATAGGTGCTATCGATTCTAGCACCTAACCTAAATTCGACAGGCATATGTACAGTAGAGTTCTCATCAACATGATGGCTCAATGACCAGACTGCCGTTGTTTCTAATCCAAGCGGTGGATATGAAACGATATTTCTAGTTTAATTATATGGGAATGCAGTGTATACCTCTATATATATATATATATATATATATATATATATATATATATATATATATATATATATATATATATATATATATATTTATAGACCATTTGGCTATTACAATTACGTGCTTCTCTATTAAAAAGTAACCAGTAGCCTTTGTCTATCTTATCTATAATATATATATATATATCATATATATATATATATATATATAATATATATAATATATAGACATATATATATATATCTATATATATAATAGAGAGAGGAGAGAGAGAGAGAGAGAAGAGAGAGAGAGAGAGAGAGAGAGACAGAGGCTACTGGTTACTTTTTACTAGAGAAGCACGTCGTAATTGTAACAAAGCCACAATGGTCTATAAATATATATATATATATACAATATATATATATATATATATATATATATATAGTATTACATATATGTATGTATGTATGGATAGTATATATACTGTATTCCCGAATATTAAACTAGAAATATCGTTTCATATCCACCGCCTGGTTTAGAAACAACGGCAGTGTCTGGTCATTGAGCCATCATGTTGATGAGAACTCTACTGTACATATGCCTGTCGAATTTAGGTTAGGTGCTAGAATCGATAGCAACTTGCCTCCAATATGATAGCTGATTCGTAAGTTTGTAACAATGGGCTAATGATGAACTTCTGTTACCTATACAAGTGTGGCTTTTCAGTATTCACAAATATTAAGACACAATTACTGCTTAATATCAATTCACTTCAGATCGGGAATAACTTACAGTGAAAGCGAATCATGACTGGAAAGTGCTTCGTCACCGGCAGGATTCAAATCGTTGCCAGAGTCGATTTCAACGTATACCTCTCTTGATGGTTCAATTGTTCCTTAACAACCCAACCCAATGTCAGATATTTACACCATAAAGAATATTCTCTCTCTCTCTCTCCATGAAAGTTTTCAAGGTTTCAGACTGTCACGATGAAAGACTTGTCATCTGTCCATACAAAATAACACTTAGTAAACCCGCCATGCGTAAAAGAAATGCTATTGGACTTTATAAAAAGATAACCATTTAGAGGATCGGTGGAATTAATCGTACTTCCAATTAAAGACACTTTCATTTACAATATGGACTATTCTTTAGAGCTGAGATATTTAATCACATTTTTCTTAGGAATCAACTTTTCGAATTTTCACCCAAATTAAATTTTTAAAAATTCTTTGGGAGTTTCATGGTTATATGAATGCTTCCGTGCTCAGTGAAGATACAAAGCTTCCGGGGTAGGTAAAAACAATTACTTATTTCTCTTTGGCTATTTCCTAAGAGTCACCATACACAATGGTAAATTCCCTCAAAAGAACAAAGGCACAAAGCCCTCCAAAATACCATAACCCCAAGTCTTGTCTTTGTTGGTCCATTATGCCACGTGGTGAAACCCATTTCTGTAAATATGATCATCTATATAACTCTTATAGACCATGGAATACTCTGCGGCATTTCCCCAGTCTCATGTACCCCAGACGTAGCAAATTATTATAAGGCTGTGGGTGATCTTATTTTAGGTTACAGAACAGGTTATGTGGTGCTCTTTAAATTTACGTTATTGCCTGAGGTGTTTGAAGAACAAAGCTTTTTTCATCACGAATAGTTTGAAAAGAGTAAACCTTTTTAAACCGATGTTAAGAGTAAATTTTGTTGACATATCGTTTTGTTGACATATCCAACCTTGTAAATGCACGATTAAGTTATATAAAGTGGAAATATATTTCACAAACATCTTATCACTGCTTGGCAACATTTATATTTCATCTTAGAATTAACTATTTCATCTAGGATTAAATATTGCATCCTTGTAATTATTACTCATGTCCTCTGTTCTACGGAAATAATACACGTATATGTTGCTTTCTGATATATAATGCCTTCGTTGTCAATTTCACCATAATTGAGTTCTTTTGAGAAATAAAGCTATCCAAAGGAACACACACACAATAATATATATATATATATATATATATATATATATATATATATATATATATATATATATATATATATATATCAGGCTGAAATAAGCCTCAAAAATAAGTGGTGAAATTAATTTTGTTTCCTTTATCTAACGACAGCAGTTTCGTAAGAGTAATTAACAAACTGCCTAACACAGCAATCATAATTTTTGTTTTTATGGAAAAAAGCGAAGTAATCGTTGCAAAGAGTTGGCAACATTCACAAATTTTTCTACTCAGAAAATGATATCGTAGTTTCCAGCATTTCTCTTAAAATGCAAAAAAAAAAAAAAAAAAAAAAACAAGAACTGCTTATATATATTACCCACATCGAAGTTTATGAATGAAAAAAGCGAACAGCTTTGCTTTACACACACACACACACACACACACACATATATATATATATATATATATATATATATATATATATTTATATATATATCCATATACATATACATATATATATAGTATATGTATATATATATATATATATATATATATATATATATATATATATATATATATATGTGTGTGTGTGTGTGTGTAAAGTAAAGCAAAGCTGTTCGCTTTTTTCATTCATAAACTTCGATGTGGGTAATATATATCAGCAGTTCTTTTGTTTTTTTTTGCATATATATATATATATATATATATATATATATATATAGTATATATATATATATATATATATATATATATATATATATATATATATATATATATATATATATATATATATATATATATATATATATATGTGTGTGTGTGTGTGTGTGTGTGTGTGTGTAAAGCAAAGCTGTTCGCTTTTTTCATTCATAAACTTCGATGTGGGTAATATATATCAAGCAGTTCTTGTTTTTTTTTTTTTTTTTTTTTTTTTTTTTTTTTTAAAGAGAAATGCTGGAAATTACAGCAGACGATATCATTTTCTGAGTAGAAAAATTTGTGAATGTTGCCAACTCTTTGCAACGATTACTTCGTTTTTTCCATAAAAACAAAATTCTGATTGCTGTGTTAGGTAGTTTGTTAATTACTCTTACGAAACTGCTGTCGTTAGATAAAGGAAACAAAATTAATTTCACCACTTATTTTTGTGGCTTATTTCAGCCTGATGCTTATTGCGAATTATCTTCATACTAGAAGATTGCATCCACGCTTGCAGGATGTGCAAGGTGGCTATTAATCCAGATAAGCCTCATTATAGCCTTAGTCAGGCCAAAATCTTACTCCATTTATTTAACAGCAGAAAATTCATAACCTGACTACGGCAATTAATTATTTATGTGCCAGGACTCATTCAAGCTCTCTCTCTCTCTCTCTCTGCATCATTGCTTACTGAAAAATGTAATATCCGGACACACAATGCAGAATCTATTCGGATTGGCTATGCATGATAGAAACTTCATTCTTATATACCTAGACATTGAAAAATATGTTATTAAAATGACTCATTGTGTTATACAAAGCCTTTGGCAGTAGGTTTGAGGAAACGAGCACAAATACAACTTTGTGGATGTCAATATAAATTTTTTTTTATTTTTATATTACAATGTTATTCCATCAATGTTAACAAGAGAAATCCATCATTCAGTATCGTGAGTTTAGCCCGTAATTAGGTATAAGTCCACATCTTATCTCGGTTTATTCCTTCTTTTGGTGGTTTTATTCTTACTCATTCCCCTTTAAGTAATTATATCTTCATTCTTTCTTTCGGATGTTTAAAATTTTATGAATATATGCTACAGTTACAAACTGGTAATTTAAAAGTCAGGAGAATCATAGTCCTGCTATGGTGAAGTATACAGTGAGCGTGAGACGTCCAGGAACTGTCGAAGCACAATGAAAAAGAAGCGTCTCGTCACAGTCGAAATCAATTCAGGAAAGCTAGAATCGAGTCTCTGGAAGTCTGGACTCCCACATCACTGACGGTGAGATCAGGTAAACAAAGACCTGAAAGATCTGTGACATAAAAACTGCGATGAGGTTGATTTCGACAAATTCTTGAGGATCTTTGGCTAAACCGAAACTGACGAACGCTTTGTTATCATTTCCCCTCACTACTTCTTTCTTTTGTTTTTGGATCTGTAATAAAAATCACGCATTTCATATTAATTTCTGTAGCATTTTACCCGCAATCTTTTTCAGATAGGTAATGCAAAAAATGAATGGATGATGTCGTGAAAAGTAAACATATAAGACGAGATATTTCAGAGTTGTTTAGTCCTGTAGAGAGAACAGGAGAATTTGCGCTGTAAAAACTGGTATATTACTCAGTTTCAGAGAAGGAAGAGGGCGAATGTGCCTTGGTAACGGTGGGTTGTTGGTGAGAAAGAAATTTAATATTGAAGTTGAACTCATGATCAGGAGTGGCGGCAGATGAGTGAGACATCTGGTTCGTAAGAAACTGGGAAATTTTATAATATAGTATATTATATATATATATATATATATATATATATATATATATATATATATATATATATATATGTATATATATACACTTTTAATCCTCTTTTGTATGAAGATGCTAGAATATGCGATTTGGTCCACAAGGAAATTGAATAGCTTTCTTCAATTTCCATGTGGAGCACACACACACACACACACACACACACACACACACACATATATATAGATATATATATATATATATATATATATATATATAAAATAAATAAAAGAAAGAAAGAAAGAGAGAGAGAGAGAGAGAGAGAGAGAGAGACGAGAGAGAGAGAGAGAGCCACTGAAGCTTTTATCTTTATGGAGAAACCATTGTGTATACCTTTAAAATCCTGGTCTTCTGTGAAATGAGAGCGATGAACTCATTTCTTGAAATAAAAATGTCGGCAGTATGTGTGAGAACAAAAAAATAACTCCATTTGCATATTGCCGCATACTTCCATTAAAAGACCATTATCGTACAAAGGTATTTTAAGACTGAAGTCCGGACTGGGATCTTACAAATCACTGAAATTGATCTTATTCATTTTTTGCAAATATATTTGCATGCAATGGCACTGTTTTGTATCGTAAGATGTAAACTTTATATTTCGGTCCAGTCCACAAAATGCATTGTTAGTTCAGTCCTTAATATTATAAAAATGAGTTTTAAAAGATGACAGACAGCTAGCTGAACAGCGGCGGAGGTAAGGAACAGGTCACACTGGACAGCCGCACAGACCTAGAGACATAAGGTTACCCTACCTCTAGCCTCCAACCCAAGTCCCTCCTCCCCGCCCTCCCCCCGACTCCAACCGTATTAGAAAAAGGGAGAACCAGCCTCAGAAGGCAACCCTTTAGTTTAAAAGTTGACAAGCAAACAATTTATTTAAATTTATCACTACAAGAGCTTTTTTTTTTTTTTTTTTTTTTTTCTTAGGCATGTTGTGAAGTGAAAAAGTATGATTTTCCTTCGAAATCTTCTTCTTTAAGTAAACATAAAATGAAGGAATACAAAGAGCGAGGCGAAGCGTGAGGCTGAATTTCACGAGGTGAGAATTTCAAAGACAATGAAACGAAGGCAGGCGTCGCGGAGTGTCACCTTTCTGGCCCTGTTGCCTTCCTGCGCTGTCGTGTTTTGATTTTCTTGGCACCTCTTTAAAAAAAGAGCCTGTTAAGGGAAAATTTAGAATTTTTTGGAATAATGTTTTCGATATATCATTTTTATTTTTCTCATCCTCCAAATTTTCCTTGGGAATAGATATTTTTGTACGCTTTAGTTGTCGCTCAGAAATGCTTTCACTTCTACTGAGATCGGTTTATTAGAAATTGAGATGATGGAAATATCTAAAAAGCATTCAAAATGATAAAATAAAGAATAATTGCCATATGAAAGGTGAAATTGTTTCATTATTTTCTGTTAAGAAATCTTTCTGTTGAGGGACAACAAAACAAAATATTGGTCAACAAAAATAATGGTTTTTCACATGTTGAATAGTTTTACAGATCTCTAGAACTTTACTACGTTCACTTTAAAAACTATTATAAAAATATAATTACCTTTTTTCTTTTGGCTGAATATTTCATGCAGTCAATCCTCGATTAGCAATTTTTATCTCATGAATTTTCACTGAATACGCAGAACTTTACCTTGAGATGATTACTATTATTTCTTAAAACAGACTCGCATAAAAAAAATGATGTGAGGTTATATACAAAACAGGAATTGACATATCACTGACATGTAATATATTTAGAACCACAACATCTACAAAGCTTTTGATTTCATGGATATCACGATTTTTTATCAAAACTGTCAGAAAGTACACAAACTATGAATTAATTCCTGGCAAGTGATACAGGTAAGCTTTATACAAAAATGTCATTACAAATAAGGCTGATCCGTCTGAAAGGTTATGTTCCGAGATGTTGGTTTCAAGTGAGGATCACAATATCCGGTGGAAAAAACTTTCTTAAGGCGTGGTGTGTGACTTACTATTAAGAGCAGTTAAATTAATAAGCAAGAAAAAAATGCACCCGACGCAATCGAGTTTTCTGTACAGCGTATAATAATGTTCTATGAAACTCTCAGCCACGGCCCATGAAACTCATCAGCAGCCCATTAAACTTTCAGCTACGGCCCGGTGGTGGCATGCATTGTAGGCACCTATAGCGGTGCCAGACCGTGATAAAGGCTAACCTTAAAAAAATAAATAAATTAAAAATAAAAAAAACTACTGAGACTGGAGGGCTGCAATTAGATGTTTGATGATTGTAGGGTGGATGATCAAGATATCAATTTGCATTCCTCTATCCTCAGTATCTTTTAAGATCCGAAGGCGACAGAAAAGGTGAGGATGGATAGACAAAGCATCTCAATAGTTTTCTTTTACCGAAAACTAAAATGACGCCTCAAACTCGAAGCAAACGTTGCTCACGATAAGGTAATACTTCGTATAATTTCTCCTTGAACAGGAAATTACCAAAGGAGCTGAAACTTATCAACTTAGTTAAGTTAAGAAGCTTAACTTTCTGGACATTTTTTTTAATATAGCATTAAGCTGTAAGTTTTCAGGAGGGTGAAAACTAATGAATATACGAAACTGTAGGTGTTCGTGTGTTTGTGCGGTACAGAACACCTATATTAATATACACACACAAGACATCAGATACACTAAATATAGTTTAGTGCATTAGCAATTTATTATCAGGTAATTTCTGTTCATATCTAATGAATTCACATGTATTCGCTGTGAATGTTTTATCTGTAAAAGATCGTTACTTCTAACTAAAACTGCAAAGACTGATTTTTCCTCCCGCTGGGATCTTAGATAGACTATAATATCGATGACACCTTCATCAGCACTGACTCCCAGGACAAGATGGAGCAGCTACGACTTGCATTCCACGATCACAGCTGCCTTTCCCTTATAATAGAACACTGACTAGACCGCCGCCTCCCCTTCCTCGACCAGCACTGAATACGACGCTGGAAGAATTTCTCCTCCCCACAAGTATGAGAAGACCTGCAACCAACAATGACATCACCGATCGCAACAACTCTGCAGAAGGCAACGCCCCCGAACGAGATCGGCATTGGGCAGACCCCCTGCTGACGACCTCGAATATAAGGAGGATGGACATCACACCAGAAGCAGCCCACCCTCAGCTTCCTAGCCTAGAGGATGTCTGGCAGCTCCAGACGAAAGCTCGCTATAAGAAGAGAGAGAGAGAGAGAGAGAGAGAGAGAGAGAGAGAGAGAGAGAGAATGAATGACTTTGATGACTATGATATCATAGTTTATCTGTAAGAAATTGAAATATAAATATATACACTGATCTTAACCCTACATTTGATAATGACCTCCATAGGTGCTCCACTAGCCTGTTTAAGTAGTACTGAAAAAGCCGCTATTCCAAAAATATAGAAGAATCTCTACAAGTGTAACGATGCTGAAGTAGCCATTACTTTTAATAAGGTAATAATAATAATAATAAATATTATTGTTATTCATTTTCCTGTTTTTGCAGTTGCGCAAAAATCATCTTCTTGTATCCTATAACCTACTTCGGGATCATGTTCATGTCTAACATTTAGCCATTTTATTACAAATCATTGCAATTAAATTTATTTTACCCCACAATTAGCTATAATCAATCTCTATTAATGGACGCCATTCAATGAAAACATTATTTATGAATGGATAAATTACATCCAAGTAAATAGGTTACAAAATCACTACTTGTTAATTAATTCATCAATTTCAATGTCCTCAAAAGATTTACAACACTTTTCATGTTGACGTTTTCTACCATAAATGGAACGTGAATGGATTTGTAGAGAAATTTATGGTTGGATTTATTGACATAATGCCACAAGGTTCAATTTTGTTTAGTCATATAAAAAACACATCATCTGTAGCAAACTGTTATTAGCTATAATTCCATACATGGGAAAATATTGTTCAACATCTTAATGCATATGTGTAGAATTACACACACGTGCCTGCACGCAAGCACATTCGTATCTACATATATATTTAACATACACACACAAACACACACACACACACACACACACACACACATATATATATATATATATATATATATTATATATATATATATATATATATAAGCACAAATTTCGTTTAAATTCAATTAACTATGCCTCGGGAGTAGCTTATACCCAAAGGAAATTACGATTGATAAGTGCTTGGTCACCAGTGGAATACGAATCGCAACCTAGTTTGGAAACAGCCTTGCACAGTCACTTATGTGAAAAGTCACCTGTTTTGTACACTGTTAATTTTTTTAAAGAAACTTGTTTAAGCCTAAAGAATTTCACATGTTCACACCATCTTTCCTTGATCTTTAATATCTGTTGTAAATTGTTTTTAGGTAAAACTCTACACCTGGACAAGGACTACACACATACACATACACACACACACCAGAAACCAGGGATATCACGAAATCCCTAAAACTTTCAGAGAATTCGTGAAATCACCGATTCACTTATGGAGATTTGATCCCCGAGGGGCTACTACTAAACACAGGGAAACAATGATGCATCTACACCGTTGCGCCCTGTTTAATACTAGTCGCTCGGGGATCAAAATGCACTTTAGGATATTTAATACCCGAGGGGCTATGGAAGATTCACATCAACCGTGCATCTGATAACTAGGCCCGTCCCTTACGACGCTCCTGATTGGCTGTTGATAAGCCAATCACAGGGTTGGAAACTCTCAAGTCTCTCTCGAGAGTTCACATAGGCAGGATGTATGTTCCACCTCTCCTGAGGGATAAGTCTTTCAAAAGTACCCCTCAGGAGAGGTGGAATATACATCTTACCTATGTGAACTCTCGAGAGAGACTGAGAGTTTCCAGCCCTGTGATTGAATCATCATCAGACAATGAGGAGCGTCGTAACGGACTGTCCTAGACATCAGATGCACGACTGATGTGAATCTACTATCATACTATAATGGGCGTAATGTCTGTCTGTCTGTCTGTCTGTCATTCAATCACGGCCAAACGGCTGGTCAGATGGGCATGAAACTTGGCAGGGTTATGGTGGGGACCCCTAAGATGGTTTGTAATGGGGTTTCATCCAACCTACCCCCATCCTTTGTAGGGGGTGGGGGTGAGAAGGGATTCCCTGAAACGGAGCTGTTTCTGGCCATGAAACGAGGCTAGTTATTCCCGTAGACTTAGTTACGTTTACGATTTTTCATACATAATTTCTGTACAACTTCCCCGGAGAAAGTCGCGAATATTTCAGCTCGGACACAATAGAAGTTGAAAATTATCATCAATATCCACAAGATTTTTTTTTATAACTTAAATCCATCGGGACTGCCAGTGTACAAAATAACGTTGAAGAAGTAGTGCCCGATAATGTTGCTTCGGAATTTCGATCCTGCCAATGAACATTGCAACGGAACGAGGTACACCGTTATGGAGCTAAACTCCCACGTCATCGAAGCAGTGATAGCAACGGGCCCTCACACCGGCAAACGTTTGTTCATCCACGGATTCCCTCTGATACCTTCGTACAACCAGTTTCCGTTCCAGTTACGGCGCAGCAGTTTCCCATCAACCCGGCCTTCTCATTCACTGCAAACAATCGCAGGCCCAGACTTTGGATCGTGTTGGTGTGTTTCTGCCGTCACCCATGTTCACGCATGGCCAACTGTATGTGGCGATGAGCAGAGCAACTGACTCTGCCAGCTTGAAATTAAGTTGTGGACAAACTGATAACATTGTGTACAAAGAGGTTCTGTAGTAGGTATGTATAAAAATCGCCCTTATTTTAATATTACTGAACAAATAGTACATATAAATTTTTCACTTCTGCACCGTATTTTATCACCCATCGTAGATGGGTCAGTTTGCTAGTAGTACATAACACGGCGAAAGTGTAAATGAATCACTGTTTCACCGTGCGTAGTACTAGCCCCTTGGTGATTTCATGAATTCCCAATCTTACAGTAACACAAACACTTTACAATATATAGCCTTTTATCTGAATGTTGCTCCTCAAAGCCCCCATATGTTGCTTTTATAACAATAAAGAGAGGAACCAAGGTTTTGCAATGACCTAATATAATTAAGGTATACACTATATCGTTGGAAAAAGAAGCGACCAATATGCAAAGCCATGATTTGTTAATTGAAAATTTGGTCTTGTAGTTAATCTAAAATTTATGAACCAGTTGAATCTGATGAATTTGGATAGGTTTTGTTTTTATTGTTAAATGGCTCTTTAATGAGAAACTCAAGGAACTTAGATATTATTCAGAGGTTGTTTTGGGTACAACAAGTATCTTTTATAATAATCTCAGTGGCATTAAGGAAAAATTAAATATTAAGCTAGGTTCTCAAGATCCGTCAGGAATTTTGGCTTCAAAACTCATTCTAAACCCGTTTCTAATAGACTACGAGGTCAGAAAATGGTCCGTAGCTTTTCAAAAGAAGTCTTGGAGTTAAATTGGAACCTTTATTGTCTTTCACAAAAGTGTCATTTCCTCCCGAGAGAGAGAGAGAGAGAGAGAGAGAGAGAGAGAGAGAGAGAGCGAGAGAGAAGGAGAACGAGAGAGGAGGAGAGAGAGAGAGAGAGAGAGAGAGAGTTATTAAAGGTCCCTCAGTAATGTATCTTCGCAAAAATACATGCATATAAAAATGTATTGCTAGGCAAAATGGAAAGAAGTTTTAGACTGTGTCCATGCGTTCAGTAAATATTTATTAAATTATTTTATTTCGATTTACAAAACTTCGTATCCAAATATACAAATCAAAAGTTTTCCAGATTTGTTGAAGTGTGGGATGCAGTTGAAGTTTCCTAGAGAGAAAATGACAGCAAAAAAAGTTTCCCATAATTCAGGCAAATTTCACCCAAATGTTTAAAGCAGTGAAGGATTCGATAAGCGAACACTAACCCGAGATAGCTTTTCCTTGAAGTGGAAAGAGGAAGCATTTATACACACACATAATATATATATATATATATAATATATATATATATATATATATATATATGTGTGTGTGTGTGTGTGTGTGTGTGTGTATAAACACACAGTTATAGATTGGCCAAAATTACGTCGGAGCTTGTCGTACAATATTCTTCAGATTTGATACAGTCAATACTTCTATAGTGAGAAGAGAAAAGCTTAGTGTTGTCTTTTTAACAAGTACTTTTTGATAGTGTACACAAACACACACACAAACACCTGTTACCCTATCAAAAAGTACTTGTTAAAAAAGAATAGAATTATGTGTCATTTGTCACGTATACGTATGTGTTAAATTCTTCCTTGTTTATAACATCGACAAGTCATGAGTGATCATGTGCCTGTAAGTTAGTAAACCTCCTAGACTAAGATGCGGAGTCCTATATATACACGCATATATATATATATATATATATATATATATATATATATATATATATATATATATATATATATATGTATATATATATGTATATATATATGTATATATATATAATATATATGTATATATATATATATATATATATTATATAATATATTGGCCACAGTAACCTCGATAACTGTCGTACGATATTCTTTAGATTTTATAGTCAATACTTCTATACTAAGTAGAAAAAAGCTTAATACTATCCAAATCATTAAGATAAAATTACTGTAATCTTGACTCGCCACTCAAGGTTTAAGAAAAATACTTATGGGTCCTGATATGTTTTCTTTTGTAGTGATCCATAGTGCACCAATCCCTCTAGAATTCATTGCTTCTACTTTTCAACGGCTGTATAATCATAAACTATCCAAGTGTAATTTATTGTAACAATATTCTCTCCGTAAAAAGCCATTTTATTTTACATCAAAATTACCCATGTAAGGTGACTTCCTAATAGTTCCCTTTATAATAACTAGATCATATCTAATCTCTCTTTATAAGTTACAGGATAATAATAATAATAATAATAATAATAATAATAATAATAATAATAATAATAATAATAATAATAATAATAATAATCTGGTCATTGCTTATAAGTTGTTAATAATAATAATAATAATAATAATAATAATAATAATAATAATAATAATAATAATAATAATCTGGTCTAAGCTTATAAGTTACAGGAGAAAAATTTAGTATAAATTGTGTATTATACATTTTCATGATTTTGCCTTTAATCTCTCATCTACCCTGGATGGAACAAGAAATCTCTCAGCCGGCCTGACTTCAGAGGTCAACCAGTGTATTGATATAATTTCTACATCCTTCTGGACAAACGCTTACAATAAGGGAACGAGTCTTCTGTGGTCCTTCTTCTCAGATCTCTGACCTTTGATGCCAATTACGCGCCCTACGAATCCACCACTAAAGGGTCACTTCAGTCGTTTGAAGAGCTCTTTGTAGCTAGAATCTCCACTTCAGGGAATAACGACTAGACTGACTTTAGATGGCGGTATTCAGTGACATTTAGTCATCACATTACCTGCGGATATTGATACTCAGTGGGGGATCCTGTAGTAAGAAATGTTAATTGGGAATTATTTCCATCTGTTTTTAGCATAACCGATGGATCTCTCGCTCTCTAATCTTTTGACACATCCCTCATTAAAACAATATGATGTACGTTACAAAGCTACAGTACAAAATAATTACATCAGGAGAGCTACACGGACTCAGAGTGATTCAGTGCCCACGGGCCGAGACAATTTATTAAACCCTTTATTCATGTTTCTTTTGTGTCTTTAACGTATTGCTTAGATTTACTTAGCGTAGCCGAATCGTTCTATCCCCAATTATAGCCAAGTTATCACGTGAATTATGTTTTATTCGTATAATTGTGTTTGAATAAAGACTGTAAATTACTCTCAACTTCTTTCCCCCTTACTCATCACCTGTATGTTTAACCTATTCGTCTACAGCCGATGATAAAGCTGAAAATGTATAGCTCTTTCGGGAATATACCACTTGCAGCAATAAACTAAGCTGATTGTTAGATGAGAATAAAAAATGTGAACAATGTTCATGGAGCCAATTAAGGTTGAGTTGTCGTGCACTGGAATTCCGAATTGAAGACCCAATGACGAGCGAAATCAATCAAATTGATGCTGATTGCATGGCGGCAATATGACTGTAATATTGGGAGAGTACTGCGATAGCGTACATCTTACTATCTTCTTTTCAGAACAGTAGGCAATCAGTTCACCTGTTTCTTGTTCAAGTTACTACTTATTTTCATCAAAATGTCTACCTACGGTAGCTATGAAATAGGCCCAAATAATTTCTGTATTAAAATCTTTAAAAGGATTTCTATTCGATATCCATGTGGATTATTGGTTGTTGAGGAATGATCTCGGCTTCCATTCTCCGGCATCCATCTGGATCATCGTCTGTTATGGAAAGATCCATCTGCAATTCTGTTCCTCGACGTGCAACAGCATAGTTGGTTCGCATTGAATGAGCCATCTACTTTTAACAAAGATACTACTGAAATATTCTTACATTAAAACCCACAATTTACGAAAACTGCTCTTTTATTATAACATGTATTCGCATGAACAACGCATTTCAAGGTGAACTGGACGTCAATGGGTTCATCTGGAATCATGCCTTGGTGCGGTTTGGCCTATTGGTCGTGTTATTCAAAATACATAAATATGCACATATATAGATCCATCAAGCACGATAATTGCCAGCTTTCACGTGAGTTTACGCTTTCATTAACCTCGAGAGTCGTGCAAAGTTTTTCCGTAAATTTTTCTATTTTTATAAGCGACTGGATGATTTTAGCAACTCAATAATAATAATATAACAATATTAATAAAGAAGTAGGTCGTCGGAAGGAAATGGCGTTTCTGGGAATATCTCCTGTTACTGTGACGCCATCATGGACTCTCTTGAAGACTGTCACTACGCTTTACATTCTGATCAACGCAGTGGTTGAGGGTTTGCTTTGCATCATTGACGAATGACATCAGTGCCATAGGAGTTCACATCGTGAGGGTATCAGTACTCTCAGCGCTGTTGAGTTCTGCCACTTGTATGGGTATAAGGCCGATAGTAGGGCAGCTGTCAGATGCCCACTCAATAACCCGGAGAGTGAATGTAACTTCATACCTTGACAATTTTCTGGCAAAATTGCAATGATCGATTTATTTCCAAAACCTGATACTCGCTGCTCATTATACTTTGGACATTCACCCAATAATTATTTAACTATCATTACTTTTTTATTCAGAGCATTCCGGAGCAGAATTATTCAATAGGGATCATGGCGGCGTTACAAGAGAATGGCCTATTCGGAGACGTCGTCTGTTACTCGATTATGTCTCTTTGTTTGCTATGATGAACTTCTTTTTCCAACAATAGGTTTTACTTGCTGTAATTTATCACTTCCAGGTTCTGCATTCCATATATTTTGCGGTATTCTATGATACTTACTTTTATATATGTTTTATAATCATTAATAGGGATGTTTACATTTGATTTTATCATATGGGTTGCTTCTTTGGCTGGCTGCTCTATCAGCCTGATAGCATCCCTTGGGCTTGGCATGACATAAGCTTCATACGACACTGGCAGTCATACCAAAAGTATACACCTTGGTCATACCAACTTATCGCCGGCTCAGCAATATACAGGACACAGGTATGGATATATACTATAATGCACTCGTCATTCTCGAAGTGAAGTGGCACAGGCGAGTTGAAGTTGTCTATCATCGTTCTTAGTCTTCCAGTAAATAACAAGACTAGCGGTGTGAAACAAGTTGAAAGGATTACATTCTTTTCAACACCAATACCGATGGCCTGTACATAGTGCTGATAATTTGGAGCTCATGTAAGAATGAAACAGAAGTAATGGACATTTTTTTCCTTCTACCAGGGGACGAAACCCTGAAAGAAAAAGGAAAATTCATATTTCCATCTCCAAATGAAATTTTGACTGTATTTCAGATGATACAATTAGAAAAATACCATATTATGACAGAGAATTTGAGATATACTTTGGCAGTTATATTTACATAGATTTGGTTTCGACTAAGTCTCTGGAGCCAGCGACTTCTATCCCAAGAGAATGGCACTGATCATAAACCTGAGCTCACTGTTCGACCACTGAGGAACAGTACCCACACATACACAATTGTAAAGGTTACCAGAGTCGGCTGTTTATGGTTTTATATATATATATATATATATATATATATATATATATATATATATATATATATATATATATATATATACTTGAGAATATCCTTAAATCCATGGTAGAAAGGTTTAAAATGTAAAATATACTACGAAAATACGTGTATATATGTATATATAATATATATAATATATATATATATATATATATATATATATATATATATATATATATATATATATATATATATATATATATATATATATATACATATATAATATATATATATATATATATATATATATATATATATATATAAGCGAATTCCACAGGAAAATGATAGTCAGAAATCCAAGCGCTTTCGTCTTTACCAAGACATTGTCAAGGAGCTAATGAAATACAATTGGAGAGAAAGGTCTCAGGTACACAACAAGATCAAGAATACCAGATGGTTAATTGTCAAAAGGGTAAAAATTAAAAGATATAATCAAGGATTATCGGATATCACACGGTCACAAACCTAAACAGATTTGACCCTAACCGAAATTACAAAGTATCTTTACAGTCCAAAACATGTAAAAACTGAATATATTAATTTTGCTGCTTATATTTATCTACAACTTTTTTCATTATGAAAGCATCTACTATGAGATTCAGGGTCTCTGTAACACGGTTTTTTGGACTTTGCTCCTAGTCAAAGCATCGGATGTAGCTGAAAGTTGACATATGTATATTTTACAACACACACAAATTTTGTCAGCATTATCAATAACCTAAACCCGATAGTTTTGATTTTTATAGAGTAAAAATGAACTAGCCGACGCCATGGCCAATGATTACGAGCCAAGAGTCGAAAAACATTCATTACGTAAGCAAGGTAAATAAACACCTTTTGACTAAATGTTGTCCCACCCATCCACCAGACAGAAATGCCATCGGCTCTGAAACCCAAAGACTTTATGAATGGCGGAACGATACATAGATGCGGGTGGGGTATCAGTGCTAGCGTATAGTAATACTACTATAGCAGTAGTGCCGCAACAGTATAGCAGTAATATACATGAATTAAACGTTTAGACCAACTGCTGGGATCCTTGAGGATCATTTAGCACTTCTTACAACTACTCGAGAAATTAGTTTTATAGCCAGAAGTTAAATTTTCTAATCCAGCAATGCCCATGGTAGCCTTCAGTGTTATCCTAAATTATAACGAGGCGAAAGTGGGTGGAGCCTTATGAAGTCACCATACTGACGATAATTATTCGTGAAGGTTTAAAGCCAATATACGGTACCGGCTATTTTTTTTCAGTAAATAGGTAGATAGCCAATAAATAAAAATTGCTTGACATTGGATATAGCAGTTATCAAATCAAGCTTGTCTATGTTTTTGGTAATTACCAACTATTCCCTACATCTTGTCAATCTGATTGTGACCTATAAAGTAGACTGTAATTTCTTTGGAAACTTATTTTGGGAGTTAGACTAATAATCGAAGTGTTTTTGTATTTATTAACATATTTTGTTGGTTTGTTCATTATGACAATTATCAGTGGGGAGGTTCCAGAGTTCATAAAGGTGTACTGCTTTGCTTGTATTTAAATTGTATGTCATTGTTGCCAGAGGTTTAGCCTTCGTTACGTATAGCCAATCATCCATCAAGAAAGAGGGAAGAAATGATGTCATAAGTTACGTAACGAGTGCGTTCGAAACCTTTTCTCTGAGTAAGTTGGCCCGTCTTCAAAAAAGGTCAGTTTTACATTATAAGTACCAAATTTATTCAACCTACGTAGTGCAGAATACACTCAAAATTTATGTGTTGATATAATATGTATTCTGAATAAGCGTTATATTTATGAAATGCATAGATAAAAAGTTATTGCGAAAAAACCGTGTTACAGAGGCCCTGAATCTCATAGTAGTTTAAATAAACCAAGACTTAAATTTAGAACATTTCTATTATTTGATTCTGACCATTACAAGTCGCCGTCGATCTCGCCGTTTTTGTAATTATAATCGATATGAAACCCCCTCAGCCATGATAGCCGATTTGAGCGTTTGACCCACGTAGCCTTGTTATGAATACTTATCACATCACCGTGATTCATATAAATCATTCGAGCTACAAATGTCCTTTAATATCTAATTCGCTCTACCTCGGAATTGATATATTTTCATATATGTACCGGAGGGGAATTTTTATTTGATAATAATTTCGTCCCCCCATGGGATCGTTCTACCGTCCAGTGGACGGAAAACGAAATCAGGAACGAACAGTGACGCTACCGAGTCGGCCAGCAGAAAGGCTATAAGTTTTATATCAGTTCTAACCATTACAAGTCGCCATTGATCTCGGCGTTTTCGTAATTAGAATCGATATGAAACCCCTCAGCCATGCTAGCCAATTCGAGCGTTTGACCCACGTAGCCTTATTATGAATACTTATCACATCACCGTGATTCATATAAATCATTCAAGCTACAAATGTCCTTTAATATCTAATTTTGACTGTATTTCAGATGATACAATTAGAAAAATACCATATTATGACAGAGAATTTGAGATATACTTTGGCAGTTATATTTACATAGATTTGGTTTCGACCAAGTCTCTGGAGCCAGCGACTTCTATCCCAAGAGAATGGCACTGATCATAAACCTGAGCTCACTGTTCGACCACTGAGGAACAGTACCCACACATACACAATTGTAAAGGTTACCAGAGTCGGCTGTGTATGGTTTTATATATATAATATATATATATATATATATATATATATATATATATATATATATATATATATATCTTGAGAATATCCTTAAATCCATGGTAGAAAGGTTTAAATGTAAAATATACTACGAAAATACGTGGTATATATGTATATATATATATATATATATATATTATATATATATATATATATATATTATATATATATACATATATATATATAATATATATATATATATATATATATATATATATATATATATATACTACTACGAAATACGTGTATATTATGTATATATACATATATATATATATATATATATATATATATATATATATATATTTATATATATATATAAGCGAATTCCACAGGAAAATGATAGTCAGAAATCCAAGCGCTTTCGTCTTTACCAAGACATTGTCAAGGAGCTAATGAAATACAATTGGAGAGAAAGGTCTCAGGTACACAACAAGATCAAGAATACCAGATGGTTAATTGTCAAAAAGGGTAAAAATTAAAAGATATAATCAAGGATTATCGGATATCACACGGTCACAAACCTAAACAGATTTGACCCTAACCGAAATTACAAAGTATCTTTACAGTCCAAAACATGTAAAAACTGAATATATTAATTTTGCTGCTTATATTTATCTACAACTTTTTTCATTATGAAAGCATCTACTATGAGATTCAGGGTCTCTGTAACACGGTTTTTTGGACTTTGCTCCTTGTCAAAGCATCGGATGTAGCTGAAAGTTGACATATGTATATTTTACAACCACACACAAATTTTGTCAGCATTATCAATAACCTAAACCCGATAGTTTTGATTTTTATAGAGTAAAAATGAACTAGCCGACGCCATGGCCAATGATTACGAGCCAAGAGTCGAAAAACATTCATTACGTAAGCAAGGTAAATAAACACCTTTTGACTAAATGTTGCCCCGCCCATCCACCAGACAGAAATGCCATCGGCTCTGAAACCCAAAGACTTTATGAATGGCGGAACGATACATAGATGCGGGTGGGGTATCAGTGCTAGCGTTAGTAATCTACTATAGCAGTAGTGCCGCAACAGTATAGCAGTAATATACATGAATTAAACGTTTAGACCAACTGCTGGGATCCTTGAGGATCATTTAGCACTTCTTACAACTACTCGAGAAATTAGTTTTTATAGCCAGAAGTTAAATTTTCTAATCCAGCAATGCCCATGGTAGCCTTCAGTGTTATCCTAAATTATAACGAGGCGAAAGTGGGTGGAGCCTTATGAAGTCACCATACTGACGATAATTATTGGTGAAGGTTTAAAGCCAATATACGGTACCGGCTATTTTTTTTCAGTAAATAGGTAGATAGCCAATAAATAAAAATTACTTGACATTGGATATAGCAGTTATCAAATCAAGCTTGTCTATGTTTTTGGTAATTACCAACTATTCCCTACATCTTGTCAATCTGATTGTGACCTATAAAGTAGACTGTAATTTCTTTGGAAACTTATTTTGGGAGTTAGACTAATAATCGAAGTGTTTTTGTATTTATTAACATATTTTGTTGGTTTGTTCATTATGACAATTATCAGTGGGGAGGTTCCAGAGTTCATAAAGGTGTACTGCTTTGCTTGTATTTAAATTTGTATGTCATTGTTGCCAGAGGTTTAGCCTTCGTTACGTATAGCCAATCATCCATCGAGAAAGAGGGAAGAAATGATGTCATAAGTTACGTAACGAGTGCGTTCGAAACCTTTTCTCTGAGTAAGTTGGCCCGTTCTTCAAAAAAGGTCAGTTTTACATTATAAGTACCAAATTTATTCAACCTACGTAGTGCAGAATACACTCAAAATTTATGTGTTGATATAATATGTATTCTGAATAAGCGTTATATTTATGAAATGCATAGATAAAAAGTTATTGCGAAAAAACCGTGTTACAGAGGCCCTGAATCTCATAGTAGTTTTAAATAAACCAAGACTTAAATTTAGAACATTTCTATTATTTGATTCTGACCATTACAAGTCGCCGTCGATCTCGCCGTTTTTGTAATTATAATCGATATGAAACCCCCTCAGCCATGATAGCCGATTTGAGCGTTTGACCCACGTAGCCTTGTTATGAATACTTATCACATCACCATGATTCATATAAATCATTCGAGCTACAAATGTCCTTTAATATCTAATTCGCTCTACCTCGGAATGGATATATTTTCATATATGTACCGGAGGGGAATTTTTATTTGATAATAATTTCGTCCCCCCATGGGATCGTTCTACCGTCCAGTGGACGGAAAACGAAATCAGGAACGAACAGTGACGCTACCGAGTCGGCCAGCAGAAAGGCTATAAGTTTTATATCAGTTCTAACCATTACAAGTCGCCATTGATCTCGGCGTTTTCGTAATTAGAATCGATATGAAACCCCCTCAGCCATGCTAGCCAATTCGAGCGTTTGACCCACGTAGCCTTATTATGAATACTTATCACATCACCGTGATTCATATAAATCATTCAAGCTACAAATGTCCTTTAATATCTAATTCGCTCTACCTTGGAATTGATATATTTTCATATATGTACCGAAGGGGAATCTTTAGTTGATAATAATTTCGTCCCCCCATGGGATAAACCACCGTCCAGTGGACGGGAAACGAAATCAGGAACGGACAGTGACGCTACCGAGTCGACCATTTGTAGCTCGAATGATATATATATATATATATATATATATATAATATATATATATATATATATATATATATATATAAATGTATACATACTTATATATAGGCTGGTCTTGGAAACATTCGAAATTTTGGAATTCCGGATGTTTCATTTAGGAATACTTATTAATTGCCAATTATCAGCGAAGACGGCGGGCAAATGATGCAATGACGATTATTTTTCGTTCAATTAATACTTCGTATTTAACGGTAACTTACATTAATACATTTCTCTTTGCGATATTTAGTATTATTCTTTTTTGAGATATGCATATTCTTTTATTGGCAAAAACTCTTTAAAAGAA
The DNA here is from genome assembly GCF_015104395.2 of Macrobrachium nipponense. Taxonomy (NCBI): domain Eukaryota; kingdom Metazoa; phylum Arthropoda; class Malacostraca; order Decapoda; family Palaemonidae; genus Macrobrachium; species Macrobrachium nipponense. The sequence goes on from NC_087203.1 coordinate 21,085,279, forward strand.
CATTTTACTACTTGATTTCGATCGAAAATATTCACAGGGGAACGAAGTAGAGAACAATCAGATTAAATAACATAGGGGACTATTTTTTTCCCTAAATAAATAACACGTCCAAATTACCTTCTTAAGATAAATCATCGAAAAAAGAAATAAACCACTTATGAGGGAATTTTATTTTTCTCACGCTTTACCATCTATCAGATCAAATTGTCGGCGATCAGATATAAAGATAACAAGTAAAACATATGCCGAAGCAATCGAGTTTTCTGCGCACCGTATAATCAAGGCCAACAAAAATATTTCTATCTTTCGGTGGTCTCGGTATATATAATGCTATATGAGCCGCGGCCCATGAAACTTTAACCACGGCCCGTTGGTGGCCTGGCCTATATTGTTACCAGAAGGACGATTATAGCTAACTTTAACCTTAAATAAATAATAACTACTGAGTCCAAAGGGCGGCAATTTGGTATGTTTATTGATTGGATGGTGGATGATCAACATATCAATTTGCAGCCCTGAAACCTCGGTGGTTTTTAAGATTTGAAGCCGGACAGAAAAAAAGGTGTGGACGGACATAGCTGGCACAATAGTTTTCTTTTCAGAGACCTAAAAAAAAGTACCTTTATTTTTGAGTAATGAAAAAGGACAAAGACGAAATAGAAGTCAGCATAGGCTATCGAATTGGAAACAGCTTCCATCTGCAGGCTAAAGCAATATATTTCATGAATACAGTAATGATATTTTCCTACACCCCTTAAACAACATTGTGTTTTGATTAAAAAAGATTAATCTTCCATGAGAAATAGTGCTGTCCAAGCATAATAGTGGGGTAGATAACAGAAAATTCGTGCAAATGATGATACAAGCATCAAATTTGGCACAAGTGTCCTCCAAGGTATACTAATCAAATCTGCCTGATTGGCCAATTGAAAATCCAAGATGGCGCCCATTTTCAAGATGGCCACTAAAATAACCACCCAAAGTAGATGTTTGCTTAGAAATATTTGTAGTTGTCTGATTTGCATTATCAAAGTGTGGATTCCTATGTTCTGAAGCCTGCTGAACTATATTTTCCTGTTTAAAAAGCACTCTGAGACATATTTCTCAAGATTACCACCAAGATGTTTGTCTTTCTTTACATAAGTTTTGTCCCGGCTAGTACATTTTCAAAGTTATGCATACCATGCTGCTGTTTCTCGATCTGCTACTGTTCACATATGCAGCTGCAGAGTGATGTGCAGGGAAGCTCTGACTGAGAGCACTTGCATCTTCCTTTGCAAACCTTCTTACAAGAGCATTTTGTCAATTCTTGACAGCTTGCTGCAATTGGTGGTAGTGTTGTCCAATGTATATGTCATGCTTCTCCTTTCTGTGTCCACCCCCATTCAGCTGGACTGCTCATATTTGGATTACAGTGGGTTGCCTGGCCCAAGATTATCCCAACCTGGTAGGCTGCAGGCTTTGCATGCTCTCTAAGGGCTGCCTGTGTTGGTGGAAATGAATTGTGCAGCCTCTGCTTGCAGGCAAACAGATCTAGTCTTGCTTCATCCACACCAGTGGCTGCGCTTGATCTGTCGTACATGAGGACAACGAATCTTTCCAGCCTCTGCCTGTCAAGATCACGAATCAATGTTGGATGGTGGCTGAGATTGATGAATGTTTCAGTAATATCAACAAATACATCCCAAGTCTGCCATGCAGATTTCTTCGCTTTCCCACGGATGGCAGACACAATGTCACATCCAGTGAATGCATGAAAGTAGGGGATCCCTCTAGCTTTGTCAAGCTCAATTGCAGAAAATATCTCATGGACTGGAATCCATCGCATGTGGGCTCCATGGCCAAAGTCAATCCACATTTCCTGAAGGCCTAGTTTCTGGAAGGATGGCAGTACAGATATTGCTATGACTAGCATATCTGTGTCATCCCTTTTGTGACGATGACTGTGCTTGTCGTTTCTGCTTCACACATCTTTTCGGCCAGGAAGTGAAACAGTTCAGTCTTGATCCTGGGGTCATGAAGGAAGCTTTGCCAGTTTCCTGGTGTCTTGCTTGTTCCTGTCACTCTTCTTCTGATTCCTTTCCCCCTTTTTGACCTCACCTCTGATTTAAGACTTGGTTTCTTGTATACATCAAAGACTATGTCCACCCGATTGTATCGAGCACCACAGGATTCCACCTTTGGGATGATGTCTTCTTTGGCATAGTCATTAAATTTCTTTGAAGTACATGGAGGTGAGGCATTGAGATATAAAATATTAATCTCGGGATATTAAATGTTTCTCGCTGGTGAAAATCGTAATTTGAGCTTGTGCGAACATCTGTAATTTGAGCTTGTGCATGTTTGTGAATCTTGTTTTCATAGCGATGCTGAAATTCAAGATTTGAAATCTTGATATATTTATGTCTAAAAACAAAAAATTAATGCAGCTAATATAATTCCGATACCTGTAAGACAGTCCAAGATCGACTTCTGTCTTCAAGGATATGGATGAATCTGTTGGTCTTCTAGAATTAAATAGCACAAATTTTTGAAATCAGATTTCACAGCAAAGTGGAGAGCAATGCAAAAATACATATTCTGTCAATAGCAAATATACTCGTGAACAAAATGGCACTGAAAATTGAGAACTACAGGCGAACAAGCAAATCAGTTTTGTAACAAGGAAAGCAAAACAACGAATTCATACAAAACACAGGCCTGCAATCATCTCGCGCTGGAGCTTTCAATTCTGCATAACACCATACTTGTATGAGTTGCAGCTAAAGCGAGCAGCAGCAGCAGAGGAGAGAGACAGAGCAGAGAGAGAGAGAGAGAGACGAGAGAGAGAAGAGAGAGAGAGAGAGAAGAGAGAATATGGTAAATGCATTTTAGTACATATAACGAAATTCTAATAACTTTATTTCCCATTTTTTGCGATGCACTTGTCAGTCTTCACCAGTGGACTTTGCTTCTGATTTGAGCTAATAGATTAATACAAAAGAACAAGTGTTATCATCGTTTCGGGATTAATTAATATATGAAACGGTTTACTGCACATTGTTGGGTATACCCGCAAAGAGAATGCAAAATAAATTCACACCAAAAAAGCCATGTTCTTCGTACGTCTTATCCCTTTTCTCCATGACTGCAACCACCTATCAGTTATCATAATCATATATTGAGTGGTTGACCGTGTTTGTGTGGTATATATATCTGTATGTTGGGAATGTTCCTATGAAATTATTTAGAAAAATAATTGCGTTTGTATGGGTAAAGGTGATGTATATAAACATACCTCACACATCTCGGGTGTGTGAGATGTTGGCATATCACCTCAGTACAGATATACCTCACACGGGGTCAACCACTCAATCCCACTTTGACCACAGTCCACAAACTTCTCACCAGGAATCAGGCCAATTATGGCTATCTTTCTAGTCTTCATCTCTTACTTGCCTTCTTGCATAAAAAAAGTCATATCCACAACCAATCTCGTGTTTATACGAACCACTTCCATTCGGTATATTTCAGCTATTCCTTTCTTTTATCCACCTCATTCACCACTAATAATGAAAGCAATCTCCACGAGACCTCTCCAATAAGTTTTACCAACTCCTGAAGTATTCCCTCCACTTCAGTTTTGTAAACCGTGCCCAAACGTGCCTTCATATTTCCTTAAATGGTACTCCCAAAATTTTCCAATTACATCTTAATTATCGTCACCTCTGCTTTAACCAAAAATTATAAGAAGTACTATATAATGTAAATATTTTCTTCATCCTGTTACTATACACTGTTGCAAAATCTAACAAACTTTTTCCTGTAGCAAATCCTCCTTCAAAAATATTCTTATACATACTCTGCTTTGGAAACCATGCATTTAATACAAGGAGGAGACATCTAGTCTTTTCCAACAGAATTATCTTTGTGCATATTAATTTCGGGATTTACAAATCTACCAACTACACCAATTACTTTCTATGTCACCATTAGAACTGAATTAAGCACGCTCACGCACGCAAACGCACGCGCGTACACATACACACACACACACACACACACACACACACACACACACACATATATATATATATATATATATATATATATATATATATATATATATATATATATTTATATATTACGTGTGTGCATAGACAAATATTCATATTTGATGGAGAGAGTATGTGTAATTAGAGGTGTATACTGTAGATAATGAGAAGGTGCTGTAATTCAGTTCTAATGTGGAAAATGTCGATTTTAATGTCTTCCATCTGCAATAATCGCTTCCCTTCAGCAACCCTTTCTCTCACTCTCTCTTACATGTTTGCTACTGTGACACTCGATAGTGTTAGAACAAGACCGATCAGCCATCAGTAATTATGTAAGATTTCACAAACACGATTATGATTATGTCAGTGACTATGCTTCTTTATATAAGCAGCTATCCCTCCCTTCAACTGGAAAAAATCGTGCCTGTTCGTATTTATGATTACGTTTAACGTTCTTGAAGATAATACGAATGGACACCAAAGTAATCAATCAAATTTCCATTAATAAGATGTCTCTTCCTAACAGACTGATTTTCATTTATTTATTTTCCTAATAACTCAATAGCCACCAGTTCCTGCCAGTATAAACATTTTATACAAGAATTTGCTCTCCGTAACAGCTCTCATATCCTGACCCGAGATGATAACACTTGAACATCCCATAAAAGCAGCAATTTAAATGGACACCAATGTTACATTCGGCCTAATCTGAATAGCGCATTAGGGAGCTATTTCCAAGTAGGCAGAGATGTTCATAATAAAAGTCTGTGGCGTTTACATGATCATGCTTTCGAAACCACGCTTATTATAATAATTTTTGATGAAAGTCGGTGTAATATATATATATACATATATGTATAAGTAAATCACGGAAATATCGAATGTGACGTATATTATATAAATAAAGGCAAATGTCACGAAGGAAAGTGAGACAATGGAGTGGTGCCTGACTTACTGTCCTATACTTAGCAAACTGATACAAATTTAAAAATACGTTTACAAAGAAAGCTCGTATAATTGAAAGATGGTGAATATAAAAGAACATATGTACCTGGAATCCAACATAATTGAAGAATTAGAGGACATACCAAAACAAGGGTAAATATTTAAAAGGCTCGGAAGCAGGGAAGGGTCAATTAAAAGACTACACAAGGAAAGAGACTGACAACCAAAAAATGACAGTGAAGAGAATATGCTGTTTACTTAAGTTTATGAAGGTAAAACAATTCAATAATTCTCATTTTGGTAAACAAAAATTTTTGCAAAGTGAACATTTTTAAAAAAATATATCAAACATACAAATACATATAAAATATACAGGAGGTAACTAATTAGTAATCAAGTCAGTGATTTTATGTTTAAGGTCATGCTTGAACATTTTACTAATTCAGGGATCCAAATAATAAATGCCAGGGCTAAGGTTAAAATTACAATAGGAAGAAAGCTGCATCATAGCAGGTTCTAGAAGATTTCGTGAAGAGAAGCTAATTTATCTTGTGTTATCTTTCACTTAAATGAATGAATATTGCATTTGATGTTTGCCCAGTTTTTACAATACTTATGCTGTTTAATTCGTACTTCTAAATCCTTACTGGAATGACCGGTATAAAAAGAAAAGCAGTCGAAGCATGGAATTGTATATTATGTTAATGCTTTCCCTACAGCTGTTTTTAATTACATTTCTTTTAGTGTGTTATTATAGGGAGTTATTATAGAAGGGAGTACGGAGGAAAGGACATAGGACAGAGGTAGTTGGAAGAGACTCACTAAATACGGCGATCCCGAATAGGATAAAGCTAAGAAGAAGAAGAAGAAGAAGAAGAAGAAGAAGAAGAAGAAGAAGAAGAAAGATTATAGGGAAAGACCAGGTTGACATTCAAAGATATTAACAATGATTTTATGGTTTCAAAACCACTTAAATAAGGCAAGGTAAGAATGTTCTTAGGAGTTTTTCCTCCATGTTATTTCACTATAAAACTTTTTGTGGGCTTTATTATAGCAAATATCTAATATAAGTGAAGGATAACATAAATCTTTCCCTATTTTTCTTATGTATTCAGTTTTTTTTTTTATCCAAATACTTGGAACTGACAACATGCAATGCTCGTAAAAACACAGGAGAAAATGTGGATATTTTGATATTAAGGTGGTGACTTGAATAACAATGGACATAGTTGAAGCTGTTGGTTGGTTTCCTATAATAATAAATGTGTACTGAAATGGTTCTTTATGTATTAAAACATCTAAGAAACGAAGGCATTTGTCTTGGTCTAGTTCTAATGTAAACTTAGCGGCTTGTACTTGGGAATTCAAATTAGAGAGCATATCATTTACATCAATATTGAATAACCAGTACCATCAACTAAGTTTTACTTTAGAATTAGAAAGCCAATTGCCTCCCTTTCTTAGATGTTTAAATACATAGAGAACCATTCCAATGCAAATTCATTACTTATAGGAAACCAACCAACAACTTAACTTATGTCAATTTATATCTTGGTCACCATCTTAATATCAAAATATCCGCTTTTTCTATGTTTCTACGAGCATTGCGCATTGTCAGTCCAGAGTATTTGGATCAAGAAATGGAATACATAAGAAAAATAGCAACAGATTTATGTAGTACTTCACATATACTAGATATTTCATATCATAAAGCCCACACAAAATTTTATAGTGAAAGTAACATGAAAAAAGAAACTCCTAAGAACACTCGTAGCTTGCCTTATTTTAGTGGACTTGAAAACAAAAGATCTTTTCCTATAACAACAGACTAAGAGGAATATTAATAAAAAAAATTGCCCTACGGAAAGCATCAACATAATATATAAAATTCCATGCTTGGACTGCTCTTCTTTTTATATCGATGAATCCAGTGAGGATTTAGAAGTGCAAATTAAACACCATAAGTACTCTGTCAAAACTGAGCATTGATTGCCAGACCAACAGATTTCACTTCACGAAATCTTTTAGAATCTGCTATTATACAACTTACTTCCAATTGTAATTTTAACCTTAGCCCTGGTATGTATGATTTGGACCCCTGTATTGGAAACACGTTCAAGAATGACCTTAACGATAAAATCGCTCAATTAGTATATGTATGTTTGATATATTTTTTTGAAAATGTTCGCAAAAATTTTTATTGTTTACCAAATTGAGAATTATTGAACTGTTTTACCTTTATAAACTTAAGTAATCATCATATTCTTTCAACGGTCATTTTTTGGTGGTCAGTCTCTTTCCTTGTATAATCTTTTAATTGACCCTTCCCTGCTTCTGAGCTACTGGGCTTAATCTTTTGAAACACCTCTTCAATATTTGCTGTTGCTTTGGTTTTCCTCAGATTCTTCCATTGTGTTGGATTCCAGGTACAGTTCTGGACAATTTCACTCGGTCCAGTTTCCTGAGCGAGATGGGTTTGTGACAGGATTTGTGTTGGTAGCCCTGACGAGACAGGTAATTCGGGGCCTTGGTCTTCTTTCTGAAATAAAGAACCCTATATATCAACAATAAAAGGCCAGCAAGTTAATTCCTTGCACCTGGAGTGGTCGCGAAAATAAAAGCATAGAATCAAAATTTACCTCGGTTAATAAATTAAGAGAAAGTATATTTCCACTTAATTATGTGAACTACATAACCCAACCTTTCAAAGACTTATCCATAAGGCATTTGAAGACAATCCAACTTTTCCCAATATCTTCTTATACGATGTCTATACGATGTCTAGACTAAGTTTCTGAATCAAACCTAAAGTTCACTTTTTGTGTACAGTTGGGACTGAAAATAAATAACAAGCCCAAATTCTAGCCACCAAACAGGCACCTCTTCACATAGCGACATACAAATAAAATAACGAACATCTTTCATTTAAAGTAACAAACACAACTGTTCACAGGGATGATAGCATGATCAATTCCCAAACTTGTTTTAATAGCAATCTTGTTAGAAACAGACACTGCATAAGAGAAAATATGTATTCTCTTTTAAATACATCATTTTATCACAACGAATAAAGAAACCTTACGTTAGGACAGTCATTGAATGTCAATGCAACATTTATCCAAGTAACTGACAAAATACAGAAGGGAAGAAAAACAAAGTTGTTGTACAACAGGCGTCATCCCTACAGGACGGCGATCAGAGGGTAGGCAACTCTGCTAAACGACTCAATAGCCTCGTTAGCGACCTATTGTATCAGTTACACCACCCCCACCAACGCACTCACACGCACACTATCCATCCAATAAATGAGTGCTGCCAATCCATGACTTAACAGACCTGGACTTTTAAGTGTGGTGGTTTGAGGCGTTTTAAGTGCTTCTCTTATATTTGGGCAAACTTTCTTTAAGTTTGGTACATAAACTTAGTCTAGACATCTCATAAGAAAATATTAGGAAAATTTGGATTGGCTTCAAATCCATTATAGATAAGTCTTCCATAGGTTAGGTTATGTAGTCCACATAATTAAGTAGAAATACATTTTCTCTTAATTCATCAACTGAGGTCAATTTTAATTCTTTGCTTTTATTTTTGCGTCCGATCCAGTACAAGGAAATAATTAGCTGATCTTATTTTGTTAACATATAAGGATCTTTATATCGAAGATGACAAAGGCCACGATTTACGTTCTTTGTCAGGGCTACCAACACAAATCCTCCCACAAACCCTTATCGCTTGGGAAACTGGACCAGGTAGAACTGTCCGGATCTGTACATCTATTCTATTTGTCAATTAAACGAGCTTTCTTAATAAACTTATTTTTATATTTCTATCAGTCTGCTAAGCAAAGGACAGCAAAGTCGAAGGACCTGGCACCATTCCACTGCTTCACTTTCCTTCGTGGAATTTGCCTTTATTCATATACATATATGTACGCATATTACATATTCAATACGGTAAATAATTAATATGGTGCTAGTAATGAATATATATATATATATATATTATATATATATATATATATATATATATATATATATATCGAGCTACAATGTCCTTTAATATCTAATTCGCTCTACCTCGGAATTAATATATTTTCATATATGCTTAACCGAGGGGGAATTTTTTTCTCGATAATAGACTTGCCTGGACCAAGGCGCGAACTCATGGATCCTTTCAAATCCAGGAACGTCAGTGAAGCTTTTACCTACTACACTACCATATATATATATATATATATATATATATATATATATATATATATATAGTACATATAATATATATATATATATATATATATATGTATATATATTTATATGTATATACTATATATATATATATATATATATACATATATATATATATATATATATATATATATATATATATATATATATACTGGCACCATAATAATTACTTACATTGTCAAATGTGTACAAATTCGCTAGCGCACGCACATACGAACACACACACACACAAATAAATAAATATATATATATATATATATATATATATATACTATATATATATATATATATATGTATATATACACACTAGCAGAACAACACAAAAAAACTTAAAAAACATAACAATCTGCAGTGTAACTGATAATCACATTATATTAATTAAAACGAAAAATCATCTTTAATAACAACGTTCATCATGCAAGTCACAGGTGTGAAACATGAAATTATAGAAAAGAGACAACTCACGCTATATATTTTTACTCACTTTCGTTAACGCCATCAAAGCAAGTTACCGGTGATGTAAAAAAAAAAATAGTTTTCCAGAAGATAGCAAACACTAGTGTTTTTCAGTCTAAAGCTTTGTAACTTGACAGACAGAACAGCAGACAATCTCTGATTCTACATGGGATGATAAAATTCTACTTTAAAATTCCACTAAAAGGTCAATTTACGACCAGTTTGTCGGGATATGCGCTAAAGAATTCAACCGATTTCATCATGACTAGTCCTCATGTGAAATATACAGCCGGAACATGTGTCCACAGTATGAATATTATTTGCTACATCAACGTTTTGCTGCATTAGGTACCACAGAAAAAAAAACCATTTACATAACAATGCATTTACCTTGCCAGTCCTGAAATGAAATAATTTTTTCATGTAAGAGTTCAGGTTACCATTTCAAATAACACATGGATAGGACTTTGAAGTGCCAACTCTCTATCGAAAATGAATATGAAAAAGTGAACTTGACTAAGCACTTACTTCATAAATTTTTTCAGGAACATTGTACATTCTTTGCAACCAAACCTATTTTGATTTACGCCGAGGTTTTTACTTCTCTTTTACCTAATATATATAAATATATATATATATATATATATATATATATATATATATATATATATATATATATATATATATACATATATATATATATATATATATATATATATATATATATATATATATATATATATATGTATATACATATATATACATATATATACATATGTATGTGTGTGTATTGTTTATTCATGCATCGTCAGGGCACAAAAATATATAATAAATAAAGAAACAACATTTGAAAACGCTAGATATGTGTGTGTGTATGCGTACGTGTGTGTGTGAAATTTAACCTATGATCCCTATTTTATCTAACTGCTGCTGAATCTTGGATGAACTTGTTGTACATAAAACATCTAAAACATACGCAGCTTCAAACATCAACACATAAGATTAATATATGCATATGTATATACATATATATATTATATATATATATATATATATATATATATATATATAATATATATACATATATATATATATATTATATGTGTTATCACATTACCATGATTCATATGTACCTCTCGTGATAGCCTTATGGTCCTGTGGTTACCTTGCTCATGAGCCGACGAATATCTTATCAAGTAAAAAATTCCCCTTCGGTTAATCTGTTAACATATATGAATACATTAATTCCGAGGTACAGCGAATCAGATCTTGGACGTACTTTTCTATTGCTTGGAACGCTACACCAAAGTAAGTATCAGCAATTTAGTTCAGTCAGTCATGTACAAACCTTTCAAGTCTTAAAGAATATAACATAACTTCAAGTTATCTGAAGCCTTAAAAGTCTGGATACTCGAGCGCTAAAAACGTCGCTTTGCTGACGACAACTGGCACTGTATTTTACAGAGTGAAGTATCTTCCCATGCTTTTCAATGGAAAGCCACTAATTTGGACTACACGAGTGTTACTAGGACGCGTTAAGTGGGCGTCAGGAGTTTCTAATGTCAGTATCGACGTTATTAGCACAGTGCTACTATGAGATTCAGGGTCTCTGTAACACGGTTTTTTGGACTTTGCTCCTTGTCAAAGCATCGGATGTAGCTGAAAGTTGACATATGTATATTTTACAACCACACAAATTTTGTCAGCATTGTCAATAACCTAAACCCGATAGTTTTGATTTTTATAGAGTAAAAATGAACTAGCCGACGCCATGGCCAATGATTAAGAGCCAGAGTCGAAAAACATTCATTACGTAAGCAAGGTAAACAAACACATACTGACTAAATGTTGCCCCGCCCATCCACCAGACAGAAATGCCATCGGCTCTGAAACCCAAAGACTTTATGAATGGCGGAACGATACATAGATGTGGGTGCTAGCGTAGTAATACTACTGTAGCAGTAGTGCCGCAACAGTATAGCAGTAATATACATGAATTAAACGTTTAAACCAACTGCTGGGATCCTTGAGGATCATTTAGCACTTCTTACAACTACTCGAGAAATTAGTTTTTATAGCCAGAAGTTAAATGTTCTAATCCAACAATGCCCATGGTAGCCTTCAGTGTTATCCTGAATTATAACGAGGCGAAAGTGGGTGGAGCCTCGTGAAGTCACCATTCTGACGATAATTATTGGTGAAGGTTTAAAGCCAATATACGGTACCGGCTATTTTTTTTCAGTAAATAGGTAGATAGCCAATAAATAAAAATTGCTTGACATTGGATATAGCAGTTATCAAATCATCTTGTCTACTATGTTTTTGGTAATTACCAACTATTCCCTACATCTTGTCAATCTGATTGTGACCTATAAAGTAGATTGTAATTTCTTTGGAAACTTATTTTGGGAGTTAGACTAATAATCGAAGTGTTTTTGTATCTATTAACATATTTTGTTGGTGTGTTCATTATGACAATTATCAGTGGGGAGGTTCCAGAGTTCAGAAAGGTGTACTGCTTTGCTTGTATTTAAATTTGTATGTCATTGTTGCCAGAGGTTTAGCCTTCGTTACGTACAGCCAATCATCCATCGAGAAAGAGGGAAGAAATGCTGTCATAAGTTACGTCACGAGTGCGTTCGAAACCTTTTCTCTGAGTAAGTTGGCCCGTCTTCAAAAAAGTCATTTACATTATAAGTGTACCAAATTTATTCAACCTACGTAGTGCAGAATACACTCAAAATTTATTTGTTGATATAATATGTATTCTGAATAAGCGTTATATTTATGAAATGCATAGATAAAAAGTTATTGCGAAAAAACCGTGTTACAGAGGCCCTGAATCTCATAGTAGTAACGCTTTGCCTCACTACACTAGACGCTGATGGGACCCAATATCTCGAGTCCTAGACGGCAATGAATGACCCAGTTGCTTGGAGGGCACCAGATAGGATAGACCTCTGGGCTCCTCTACAACAGCAGCGACGGAAGCAGAAAATATATAAGAGGCAAGAGGCACAAGCCTGTCACACATCCTACTTGGACAGCATGCATGATGAGCTAAACATACTTGGCTGATACTCAGTAATGCTTCGAAAACAGCGCTCGTGTACCCGACCCTTAAGCCATGATGCTCTTCGAATGGCAGATATAGAGCGTTCAAATCTGCAACCAGGATATTATACAAAACCTTCCAGTGTTGTGATAGTGTGGATTTGACAGTTAATGTGAAGGATACCCTATGACTCCTCGAATATTTACACAAATGTGTATATGACAAAATAAATTAAGTGTGCACATATGGCGCGTGACTGGCTGACAATAAACGTTTCCGATATTATTAGTTTCTTGTGATAAATATTTGAATGCTTATATAAACAAAGAAAACAAAGACCCCTCGCCACTTCTTATATACATATACCAAAAAATACCGCTTTGTATCGTTTATACATCAGCACAAGCACACAAAACACGAGCATGTATCAAACAGTCTACTCACCTCAAACAAACGAACGAAGAGCTTTCAATAATTATGATTTATATCTTTAGTTTAGCCCAGGCTACACTAGGACCTATGCTCAAAAACTTCAAATCACAATATTTTCCCATTTTGTGTAAAGTTTCATTGCATGCATATATAAAAAATAACTTTAAGGTGATAATGAAGTGATATCTACGTTCGTAAACAGAAAAATAACCATTGCTTAATACTGTTTACCGCTAGAAAATGAATCATGGACCTAAGGTACTGGTTCGTCTGATATCTCATTTCACTGGCCTTCTATTAAGCATATATTCGTTCCATTTTTGTAAAAATTACTTTTTATTGTAACCTTTATTCATTTATACTATCTAAGTATCGTCCAAATGCCCAACAATATAGTGTGTGTGCGTGTGTGTCTGGCTGCCTTTATGCCGTGTTTCATCAACACTGAGGACAGAGGGAATTGAACGAGATTTCAAAATTTTGTTCGATAAGTTTTTTGACTACTTAGTACCGAAAGCACCCAATCGCTGAGCTATTATATTGACTTGTGTACTCAAGAAAATAATTACACAATTATTCAAATTATTCTGAAAAGAAACGACAATGCCATTGCCATCATACCAAGCATTAACTGACTTTCCCTTCGAGCCAATGCAGCAGTGGCAGTTCCATTCACCTCCCGCAAGCAAGTGACAGCCTCCCCACCGACATCCATATTTCATGTTGTTCCGAATACTAACCTACTAGTGTAATTTGCATGCATGAATTTATCAAAATGTCATTTAAACATAATCATTGAAAACCTATTGTTGTTTGA
>NC_087203.1:21104261-21148369 GCF_015104395.2 Macrobrachium nipponense
GTAAAGGATAGTCTTATATATTTCCCTAAACGCTAACAAGAAAAATTATCATTAAGTATAATGATTTTAGCTATCACATTTTCTGCCCCTAATTAGAATTCCTAATTTTATTTCTATTTATTTCTTATTTTGGTTATTATATTCTCATTTATTTCTTCTTAGTGATTTTATCATTATCCTTTCTTTTGGTTTCGTATAGTCTTATTTAAATATGCTACCTCTGGAAAGAGGCGACTAAAAGTACCACTGAATACAGTTTTTCCTTTTTGACGTATAAAACGGGTGTTTGGCACCGCAAGAAACTGCGAAGGCAAAATGAAAAAGAAGTAATTCACCTCAGTCAAAATCACTTCAGTGAAGAAGCCTCACCGCTAAAGTCTAGTCATCCTACGTCTCGGTTCTCACGTCATTTGCAATGAGATCAAGTCAACAAAAACCTGTGACCAAGGAATTGCTTGGTAAGCACTTGCTTCTGCGATCTCTCTCCTTTCATTCTTCTTCCGCCTTTCCTCTTTTCCTCCGCTTCTTCTGCTTTCTTTTCTCCCGTGGGAGTCCCGCCTGATTTCAGATTCCAGGGGCGAAAGCACAGCAGTCGTCCAGATGAGGTCGGTTCGACAAATTCTCGTGGATCTTTCGCTAAAACGAAATAAACGAACACTTTATCACATTCCCTCACTTTTTCTCTCTTTTGTTCTTGGGTCTGCAATAAAAATCACGCACTTCATAATGATTACTGCGGGATATTACCTGCAAACTTTTATTTCTTCTTCTTCTTTTTGTTTAGATACTTTTAAGGATTCAGGAAATGGAAAGATCTCACAGTGAAAAACGAGCATGAAGGAGTTATTCGGTCTTGTAAAGAAAACGGGAGATGCCTATATATTCTCACTGATGACCGTCTCGATTTGGAGAAACAGTTGTGTATGCCCATGAAATCTGGATGGGCCTTCTGTGACGAGAGAGAGAGAGAGAGAGAGAGAGAGAGAGAGAGAGAGACGCAGCTCGCTTTTTGTAATAAAAATGAACTGTTTGTGTGAGAGCAAAAGTACTCAGTTTGGATATCGCCGCGTTCTTCCGTTAAAGAATCATTAATTTCAAAATGCATTGTAAGATTGAACGGACTTGATTTTCACAAATCACAGAAATTGATCTTACTTTTTTTTATCCAAATAGATAAAATGTATTGTTAAATATCAAGGTAGAATTTCTTTTACGAAGGTTATTTTAGTCCTTAGAAATAGAATGACGTTTTGAAGGCTTAACAGTTTTTCAGTAGGGCGGAGGCTAGGGCTGGGCCATCGCGCAGTAGTACAGACCTAAACTGAGACTTAAAGACCGAAGGATACATTCACGTATCAACGCACGCACGCCCACGCATGAGCGGAAATTGGTAGTTGGCAACAGCTTACGTCAGTAAACCGTAAATGTAACGTAAAACATACGTAAAATCTAGACGTACGGTGACGGGTCATCCGGGCTCTAAGCTCCGCCCACTAGGGTGCCGTAGCCCGCTCCAGTTTTGAAATGTTCAAAACAAGTCGTGGGTGGTCACGCCAAATGTCACCTGACGTAGCTCCAGGCATTGCACGTGGGACCCACGGTGACTACTGCAGGGTAGGCGCTAGGGTCACCTGCATTGTTCGCCGTCGTTGTTTTCTTTCCGCCGCGAAGCACGTGGGCCTCCTAATTGCGCTGTAGCCTGAGGTGAAACCAATTGGCGCATTTACAACCCTGTACGACATGGCAACCCCGTAGCGTGGTATAAAAGGTCAGGTCGGCGCTCAATACAACAACAACAACCCTCAGGTCAGCTGTTGTTTCCGTCTCCCGAGACCAGCAGTTTCCTCCAAGTACTCTCCACAACGCCCTTCAAGATGCTGAACCTCCTAAAACGACCAAGGAAGGGACCATCAACGTCCCATCTTGCAGGACCTTCTTTCGGCCCGGAGAAGACTCCTACAGCCACTCCTGCAAACACTCAGGTCGAGGAAATGTCATCTTCCACCTACAGGAGTCGGAGTTGGATGAGATCACGGTCTAGTTGACGTACATAGAACATTACACTATCGGCGTGAGTTCCAGGTAGACGTCCGACCTTGCTTTCTTTGCGCGTACAGTTGGACACAGGTTTCCCTGGTACACCTTCTTGAGGGACTTCGAAAAATTATATGGTAACAGTGTTTACTGAGGGGGAGGACTCTTCCTCTCTTAGCAAGAGTTCCACCAATAAGCTCTAGAATTCTTTCAGTGGGAGGAGTCATTAGGTAAGGTAAGAAACACACACACACACACACACACACACACACACGGAGTAAAAGAAAAAAAGAAATCTGAGCAGGTTATATCACTGTAACTAAGATTACTGTCTCACTTTTAATATAAGTTTGTTTATTAAGATTCCATTTAACTTTCGTCTAAGACGTTATCTTTCCACCGTGTCTGTTATTATATATCGGTCATATTCATTACGCAATACTTAAAATTTATAAAAATTTTAGTTATATTGGTATTGGAGAGAATCAGGAACATCATAACAGGATATTTTAACCTTATCGCCTAAGCCAAGTTTATACTATCGGTTGCAGTGCGTTTCCTACCAATAATATAATAGGAAGCTATAAAGAGAAGCGCAGCAGCACTTCATTGAACATACTCAAAAACTCAGTGAACGTGTTGAAAGAGTGTGACACCTTAGCTCCTCTCTCTCTCTCTCTCTCTCTCTCTCTCTCTCTCTCTCTCTCTCTCTCTCTCTCTCTCTCATATTAGCTAATTTAAAGTGACATGTCATCTAGAAATACCACTGTGCTAAGTATGCAGTTTTGATATGTCATTAACACCCTCTAATCTTGACTAAACTAATATATGCATATATATTTTTTCGGGGGGTCGGGGGGAGTGGTGTCGGGGATTGAGTTCTTGTTGTTAAGCCGTCTTACAGGTTTTGGAATTCTAAAATGTAATTCAAACTGACAAGCTTCTTGCTTTTGCTGTACCGATGTCCTCAGCCTGGCTTTGCTACAACTGAAATGGGTTGGGGCCTAGGGGTAAGGTGGGCCTGTTGCGACCCCGATGAGTGGACGAAGTACTAGATATGCTCGTGGATATAGTGTATGGCTAACGAAAAGCGCCACTTGAAATATTTTCTTGTTTATCTTTAATGCCTGCGTGTTTTTAGTATTTATCCTAATATTATTATAGTACTGTAGATTTTCTGAATACAACAACATTTACAAGAAGAAGCGCAATGTTGGATTTAAACTCACTCTCTCTTGTAAATACATATAGAATGAAAAAGAGAGAGAGAGAGAGACTAGACGTTACTGAGGAATCAAAATGAAACTACTAGGGTCAGAGAACATTCCACAACTTGTAATGGACAGTGAAGAAGGACTCCCAAACTTGGTGCAAACTTTTAACCATTCCCATATGGTAAACTTAATTCGTTTGTCAATGATAAACAATTGTTGATATTCAGAGGTTTCATGTATTCATGGTTAGGTTTTTATTCCCTCTTGAATATACTGTAGAGGTTATTCCCTAAACGCCGTTCATTACAATAATTATTACATGATATGGATAAACATATCTACTTGGCTTATATTTTCTAATATATTAATTGTGATACATGTTTTAATGTCATACGGACAGAAATTCCTTTCGCTCTTATCATCATTCGTGTGAGGATAAGAGACAGACGTCTCTACTGTTAAACAGCCCCTTCAGTCATTTACCTGTCCATTGTGGAAAGAGCTATTTGGAGAAATGTAGTTTGATGATATTGTCCTAGGGTTCTCTTTTTAGATAATTTTTAAAGAAAAAAATCCAGGATAGCGAAATTCCCTTTAGATTTTGAACTCCATTGAAATATCAAATTCACCTTTCTAATAAATAAATTATAATAATCATGACCTGGAGCTACACGATATTCATAGGTCTGTTTACGATTTTTGTTTACATCATACGACATGGAAGTTCAGCGGAAGCCATGGGGTAATCCAAATATACATACTCAATTTTTACATTTATTTTGTTTTTTTTATTTTTTTTAATATTAGTGAGAAGTCCAGCCACCTTCCTTTTAGATCACCTCTTGCGATCTGTTAGGCATAGAAGATTCATGGTTTCTGACGATCTGTGGTTGGTTGTGGAAGACCTTCCATTGTGTTCCCAGTGGTCCTCTCCCTCTCAGGCTTCCAACATTTTACCAAATTAGCCTAAATATTTTCATGAGGTTCATGTCTGTATCCTTACTTGGCCAGTCAAGCAATTGCAGATCCTCTCGACCTTGAAACAGATTCCTGGACTATTCTGGCCGTATGGATGGGGCAACGGTCGTGAATGAAAATGACAGGAGCAGGTGGGGAGGAATAATTCCGCTGTTGAAGTGAAAGAAGTTAGAAATCCTGAAGAATTTCAATGTATTTTTCACCAGTGAACCTCCACTCAATCCTGGTGATATCATCCATACAATGTAAGAAGATCCAGCCCCACACGCTTACTCTGAAATGCCCATTCCTGGTCACCTCGTAAATGTTTCTTCTGTAGTATCTGAAGGGAAAAAATCTAATTTTTAACAATTTACGGTTTGCTTTTCGTAATAGGGAAAATAATGCTATATCGTTTGGGAAAATAAAACGCTAAGTAAGAACCCTTGCAATAAGTTAAGAATGTTTATTCATCTGCAAGGATTAATACTTACAATAGTATCAAGTTTGATCTGCAACGGTCCGTTATGATATGATATTCTTTAATTCAGTAAACAGTCTGTACTCTATAGCTATTATAAGTTTGCCTACGTCATTATTCATAACATTAATAATGCATTTGCTTAATGCCTGAAAGCTGGCCATAGTAGAACTAATGGGGGGTTTTCAATGAAGATTTTTTATTTTCACACTTCTCGTGGCAATATAATTTAATTAGCGGAAAATACATGGTTATTGACAAAATTATTATCTTTTGATTATAATATTACCCTTGCTTATAATTATTATAATCTGACTGTTATTAATGATTATAGAAACTCACCTTATATTACTCGGTCTTCACTTATGTTTCCTTCCGTGACTTCTGCTAGTAAAAGACCTTTCGTCACTGCATACGACTCGAGACCAAAATTCCATATCCTCCCCCACAAACTGTTGAACAAAGGCAAGACTATCAGCACGATGCCGTTCGGCGAGAAATTCCTTCTTGGCAGGAATTCTATGAGGTATTCCTGCCTCATGCAGACGTCTTCGCACCGTCATAGCCGAAACATTTAATGCCAGACGTTCACAAATAGCAATATTATTGGTAAAAGGGTCTTCTGCTGCTCGTCGAATGTCGTCGTTATCCTAACGGGTGGTCATTCGTGGTGGAGGTCTTCGAACTGAAATGCGTAATTAACATGCAGATACCTAGATAATCAAGATTAATTATAGCCTGTTTACTTATGGGAACGCTATTTGGTATTCTGGGAAGTAAAGAGAAAGAATCACTATTAGAGTTCAACAGGACCAAGGCAACTATAATTTAGGTTTCATGATTTTACGGGTTTGTAAGGTTTATTGTTTAAAAAATGAATAAATAATGAAATAAATAAATGCTATCCAAAGTCGGTCAATTTCCCAGTCTAAGCATGCCTCCTTTTCCATTTATTTACTGTTGTAGGGGAGACATCAAGACGCTGTGCAACAGCACGTATTGGAAGCCCACTTTCTCGTAGAGCGACGATCTGCGCCAGGAGAACCATATGTTGCTGTTCATTTGGAGACTATAACGAATACTACTAGCAGAGGACAGATAACCTATCAAAATTTATACAACACCTCAGTCTAGCCATGATTGGGTGACAAACTTGTTAGCGTGTAATAGGGGTGCTGTAGCAGTGATATCGTTATCACTGAACAAAGTGATATATTAAATCACACGATTACTGGGACTGAGTGATTGATTGGCTGTTACTGGCATTGCAACATCTTAGGTCATTACTGTCATTGATAACGTTTAAAATTCTGTATGTCTTCATAATGATAAATTGTTAATTGTCTGTTTGAAACACTAAAGGTGGTGGTGTTCCTCTCTTAACGTGAATTCCATTAATCTGCTTTCGGCTGTTTTTAGTGTATAAGAGGTTGGAGGAGGCAAACTTGTAATAATTATTAATCATCATAGATGAATAAACATAATCTTTAATGCAGTGGTTGTTACTTAGCATCACATTTCCCCAAACGATATATCATTATTTTCCCAGTTACGGAAAGCAACGCGTAAATTGTAAAAAATTCAGATTGTTTTCCTTCAGATGCCACCGAGGAAACATTTACGAAGTTGCCAGGAGTGGCTTGTAACCGTAAATGTGTGGGCCTGGATTTCCTTACATGGTATATGTGATATCACCAAGACTGAAGGGTTTCCCCAGTGGAAAATACGTTAAAATTCTTCAGGATTTATTACTCCCTTCACTTCACCAGCGGAATTATCCCTTTCCACCTGGTCCTGTCATTTTCATATCATGACGGCTGCCCATCCATACGGCCAGAATAGTCCAGGAATGGTTTCTAGATCGAGAGGATTTGAATTGGTTGACTGGCCAAATAAGGGTGCAGACATGAATCCCATAGATCCCGAGAAAGATAAAGTCGATTTATCAAATATTGAACAATTCACAGGTGCCCCGAGAGAAGCCGAAATGCAGTGGAAAAATCACTGAATTTCTAATCAGTTTTCTCCCATGTATACATTAAAAAAAAAATCATTTTTGTTCCCGTTATTTATGCTCATCCATTTCGTATGAAGTAGCTACTGTCGCATATCTTATGTAATATAAGCATTAAGCAGGTTAGGAGATTAATTACGTTTGCTTTATGTCTATTACAATAATTAGAATCATAATTACCTGACTTGTTATCGAATTACAGTTACAACTTCAATTACAAAGATGGGAACAATATCAAATACAATACAATTTTAATATTTCAAAATTGTAATCACAGCTACAAATACATATATAAAACGTATTACTCAATTACATTTCGCACACCTATTTCCTTAAAAAAATGCAGATAGTTGCAAAGACTTTTTACTTGAGTTTGGTATCCTTTTACAGTCAATTTCTGCAACAATTGTAATTTGTAACTTATGATAACTTTAGTACAAATACAAAACAAACATATCTAAAATATTTTAGACCTGTAGAAATTATCGTTAGCATCCTATGATTTGCCTAAGTAAATTTTTAGTATGTTTATTGTGGTGAAAATTATTATGCTGATTATAAGAAAATGATACTGAAATACAAAACTCAAATACTGGAAAAAATTTCACAAAACTTTTTGCACAAAAAAAGGAAATAAATGGAATAAAATGTTTTTTAGAATTGGTAGCTGGCTTGTCAAGATTCTCCCTTAATAATATAATAAATGAATTGGAAGCGACTCAAAACATCTCTCCATTGCATTTGGTCAAGATGAGTTCTCGAAAAGTAAGAGGACGGCTCTAGGATAACAATCTCAAATAAAGTTTTCAGTTACAATTACAATAAACAATTACCATTAATTATAAATAAAAAAGAAAACAAATGGAATTACAGTTAACTTCAAAATGGGTAATTAAAAACATATCAGATAAATGACAATTACACCAAGCCTGAATAAAAGGTAAGGTTTATTTGTAATTGGTAAAGCTCTCTTACTGTGGGTTTCACAGACAGTGCAGTCACGTTTTTGGTCAATAACACTGTAATGAAGACTGGTATCAGTACGAGATTTTGCTGTAATTTTTCGGTATAATCAAAGGCCTTTAACTCTAGTTGGATGGTTCCGGTAAAAATGCTCAATTTTTATTTGTACAACACAAGAGTATCTATAACCAGTTACCTATTCAAACCAATCTGTAGGCAATTGGCGGCTCTCTCTTGCTAAAAAAAAAAAAAAAAAAAGTTAAAAAGTTGCGTGACAAACGGATTTCTGCTACCATGCCGACAGCTATTTTCCTAGACGGCCATCTCTTCTTCACCTTCGTAATGCAAGCATATGGCTGATGCCCTGAGTCCATGAAGCTTGCGAAGGAGGTAACTAAACACAAGTATAACAGTAGATTTACCATCAATCACAGTGTCTATCGTTCTACTACTCCACCATACATGCAGATATCTCTTACTCCAATACTTATAATCATTTACTCATAACCCAAGTTCAATAGTCACTAAAGAAAAAAAATTTGATCTTAAGACAAATATAATAGCTACTACTGCTGCTGCTGCTGCTGATGCTATATAATAGTTAAAAAAATGCCATATTACTGGTTATTATTATTAATCAATTAATTATATTTGTTCCCTTGTTTTCAACGTAGACCAAAAGTAATATATCCATTGCCTAAGGTAAGGTAGTACGGTACGGAATTTGCACATTTTTTCCGTACCTGAACTGTACCGTACCGTACTTCTGTAAAATTGTCGTTGCGTAATTCCGTACCGTACACATAGGCTATAAATATCAACCGTACCGTACCGTACCGTAATGCCAGCCTTGCTGGCAGGTAACAACAGCGTGAATCGTTTATATATATATACAACATTTTAAATTATTATTATTAGATTAGATAGATAGATAGATACAAAAAAAATCGTGCAAAATATACTTAAACTAAGTAACATTCAGAGAGAGAGAGAGAAGGAGGAGGGAGGAGAGGTGAGGGAAGTCTCTCAAGACGGTGTACCAGGTAAACCTGTGTCCAACTGTACTGTCACGCACAATAGTTCGTTCCGCTGATCCAGAGTGAACACGAATCCGCGACTATGAAACCCAGGAGCAGTTGAGCAAGTAACTAACGGAGCATCCAATAGATGTTGCGCCGTCAGGACAAGGAAGGAGGAGTGGGCAGCAGATAGTTTTCTTAAGCATAGAGTAAAGTATCCTTAATCTATTACGTTAATTAAGAGAGTGGTCGTAAACATTTTGTTGTTGACGATACTGGGTTTGAGTGTAAAATGTGCATTTAAGGAAATATGCGAAATAAATATGAGACTAAAAGTGCTTAGGAACTCAGTATTTATGAAATGGCATTTCCTATAGATTTATTAAATCTTATATACTGACATGACTGTCCACGAGATCGATACAAAACTTTCACCAAGTGTTAACGGTGGTGTTCTGTAAGCAGCAAGCCACCTCTATATATATATATATATTATATAGGTATATATATATATATAGATATATATATATATATATATATATATTATATATATATATATATATATATAATATATATATATATATATAGAACATCTATATCAGCAAATTAGCTAAATTTTCAGTTCACTTACTTTATTGAGGTAGCAACCATACACACAGATACATGTCTATATACTTATACAATTCATGATTGGGCCAACCTCCATAGAGAAAGCGGGCGATGTGGGCAATAACACAAAAAAATTTGGGCTATATATAATTTTCTTTATTTACTAAATTTTAGTAATTAAAACAACATGAAATATTAGAATACTTTCACCAATATAACAGGTTCATATTTGGTGGCAAAGAGAAAGACAGAACCACAGAATATAACAAGACAAAGATGAGTAGAGAGAAAAAGAGAGAGATAACTTATTAAGTTCTTTTCTAGATTATGGTGTGAAGAAGCCTCGTGTTCTTATTTTCTTCCTAGCACCAGGTCAGTTGCAAAATACGAGTCATTATCCATTTTACTATATTTCTTTAGTAAGGATATTTTCATCCTTGTTTTCAAGATGCATTGTAATAGAAAATAACTTAACTCAATTCCTGTGTTTCAAGAAGCAAAGTAGTTTTCTAGTGCCGATGTAGTTATAGCCAATTCTAACATGTAAAAGAGTTAATATGTTTTTGTAGGAATGTAACTTTTCTCTCCTGTAAAGTCAACTGCCATAGTCCTTGCCGTTCCCTGACCATTTCCTGTCTTAGGGAGGGTTAGGAGCCACTAGCTTCTACCTTTGCATTGGAGAGTTAAGTTGCCTACTATGAGATTCAGGGCCTCTGTAACACGGTTTTTTCGCAATAACTTTTTATCTATGCATTTCATAAATATAACGCTTATTCAGAATACATATTATATCAACACATAAATTTTGAGTGTATTCTGCACTACGTAGGTTGAATAAATTTGGTACTTATAATGTAAAACTGACCTTTTTTGAAGACGGGCCAACTTACTCAGAGAAAAGGTTTCGAACGCACTCGTTACGTAACTTATGACATCATTTCTTCCCTGTTTCTCGATGGATGATTGGCTATACGTAACGAAGGCTAAACCTCTGGCAACAATGGCATACAAATTTAAATACAAACAAAGCAGTACACCTTTATGAACTCTGGAACCTCCCCACTGATAATTGTCATAATGAACAAACCAACAAAATATGTTAATAAATACAAAAACACTTCGATTATTAGTCTAACTCCCAAAATAAGTTTCCAAAGAAATTACAGTCTACTTTATAGGTCACAATCAGATTGACAAGATGTAGGGAATAGTTGGTAATTACCAAAAACATAGTAGACAAGCTTGATTTGATAACTGCTATATCCAATGTCATGCAATTTTTATTTATTGGCTATCTACCTATTTACTGAAAAAAAATAGCCGGTACCGTATATTGGCTTTAAACCTTCACCAATAATTATCGACAGAATGGTGACTTCATGAGGCTCAACCCACTTTCGCCTCGTTATAATTCAGGATAACACTGAAGGCTACCATGGGCATTGTTGGATTAGAAAATTTAACTTCTGGCTATAAAAACTAATTTCTCGAGAAGTTGTAAGAAGTGCTAAATGATCCTCAAGGATCCCAGCAGTTGGTCTAAACGTTTAATTCATGTATATTACAGCTATACTGTTGCGGCACTACTGCTACAGTAGTATTACTACGCTAGCACTGATACCTCACCCACATCTATGTATCGTTCCGCCATTCATAAAGTCTTTGGGTTTCAGAGCCGATGGCATTTCTGTCTGGTGGATGGGCGGGGCAACATTTAGTCAAAAGTTGTTTGTTTACCTTGCTTACGTAATGAATGTTTTTCGACTCTTGGCTCGTAATCATTGGCCATGGCGTCGGCTAGTTCATTTTTACTCTATAAAAATCAAAACTATCGGGTTTAGGTTATTGATAATGCTGACAAAATTTGTGTGTGGTTGTAAAATATACATATGTCAACTTTCAGCTACATCCGATGCTTTGATAAGGAGCAAAGTCCAAAAAACCGTGTTACAGAGACCCTGAATCTCATAGTAGTATATGGCCATTCGTAGGCTGCAGCTTTTAGCTCCACTAATTCTATCAGGGCTTATTTCTTCTACCTTTTGGACCCCCTTTTAATAATCTAGCCTTAGTTTCTTAACTGCTGTGCTCTTATTCTGTCTCAACTTTATTACCACAATCTGTTTTTCCTTCTTTTCTTGGAATGAAGCGAGTTTTGTAATTCCCTTTATTTCAAAATAACAAAATAAAAGTAGTGATATTTACAAAGCCTTCTAAGTTTCAAAATTTAAGGCTTATTTCAGTTTGACTAAATGTTAAACTAAAAAACCATCACATTTTTCCGACAATCTGGCAGATAAATTTGAACCAATATCACTTTTTTTTTTCATTTAATTTTGAGATACTATAAATATTACTTTTCACTTTAAACTTATGAAATAAGTATGACTCTTCCAAAACATTAGCATTAACTGTAATTAAGTAAAAGGAACATAACTAAAAACACGTGAGCTAGTGTCAATATTTTATCATATTATTTGTATGATAATATACAATGAGTAGGATGTCCAACCTCCATCTGCGTCTGTGACCTCACACAGACGATCAGGTATGGAATCTACAGTTTATGTTATGTAAC
Source organism: Macrobrachium nipponense (assembly GCF_015104395.2). Taxonomy (NCBI): domain Eukaryota; kingdom Metazoa; phylum Arthropoda; class Malacostraca; order Decapoda; family Palaemonidae; genus Macrobrachium; species Macrobrachium nipponense. The sequence goes on from NC_087203.1 coordinate 21,116,131, forward strand.
AGAAGTGTGGGTTATGTATTTGATTTCCTGGAACGTGTTTTAACGCAGATATTTTTTTTTCTTTATCAAGCACGCTTCTACAATACATTTTCTTAACCTTACATGTCATGTCGTTTTCATTGTTGTATTTATTATTTGACGACATTATTGACTCTGTAATTGTTTTTAAATAGTATTTAATTGCTGTCATTATCGTCCGTATTAAACAGTATTATTTACATTTGTGTTATAAGGATACGTTTCACACCAAATGCGTTGCCTATAGAAATGGGGCTGTTAGGATTTTCTGCTTTATTTCTATATTGATTTCAATTTACGAATGAAGTTATGCTCAAATAAAAATTGTACTCCTTTATACCTGATTTTCACTTTTATATAGGACAAAATTGAGTATAATTAAATTTCGTTTTACCTTTTTCTTTGTATGCATATGATATAAAATTTAAAATCTTAAACCTTACCTATAGTTTTGAAAATCATTATGGTTGAGTAGTTGATTATTATATATAATATATAATATTTCTCTTGATGTCTCGGCTAATTCATTTAGAATGATATCTTTTAGTTATTTGGTTAAATCCAATAACAATAAAACGTAGCTTAGAAAAATGGTCATTTTTTGCTCAGTTCCAATTGCCCGCCTGTAGTTAGTATTGTTTTACTTGTAGACAAAAAGGTAAATAAAGGAAAATCCCTAAATATATTTTAATAGATAAGACGATAAGAGACCAAACAAAAAAGATGCGTACTGCAAAAAGATCCGTAAAAAAAAGAGAGAGAGAGAGAGAGAGGGGGAGAGAGAGAAAGAGAGAGAGAGAGAGAGAGAACTGCAGAAATTTATAACACCTAGAAACAAGGCATGATTGGAAATCTTTCAGAATGTTTCTTGCTATATTTTGATAAATCGAAATATCTCTTGTGAAATATTGAAAATCAAGGAAAAAGAGAGGGATATAGAGGAGAGTATATGAATTTGGTACGGAAAGGAAGAAAGAACTCGTGTGATCCTGTCAAGAAAGGGCCCACTTATTCGAAGGTGAGACGTTGTTTCTGAAGGAGAACGATCAAGTGAAGAAGGAGAAGGAGGTGCAGATATAGACCGAAGAAGCGGCGCGGATGGCGAGGCTCGTCCAGGAACGAAAAGACGCGAACGAAAAGCGCTAATCCGACAGGAAAGACGCCGAGGTCAGGTTCCAGCTCCTGCAGAAGGAAGTGGAAGATCTCACGAAGGAAACGTGTGTACTACATTGTGAAGTTCAGGTTGCGAAACTGAAGAGAGACGAGCTGAGGTGCCTTGTAGAGGAAGGGAATCATCGCTTCAAGTCGCTGGATAGGAACACCGGTGTCCAGGGCGAACGGAACGACCAGTTGGAAGATGAGGTTCGACAGCTGCGAGGAGCGAAGGAGAAATCGGTTTGCCAGCTCAAGAACCACCAGGGAAATTACAGATGCCTGGAAAATGAAGGAGCAGCTGTCCATGTTCAAGGAATGGCGCGACCAAGTCTAAGCTGGCCTTGCGAAGAGGGCTCAGATGTCAAAAATTTGAGGAGAATGTTTGTTGTATGGAAATTTTTTTTTTTTTTTTTTTAATCAATAAAGTTTATTTACAAACTGCGATTTTCATTTACATATTATTTTTTTGCAGAAAATTTTGTTATTTACATAATAATTCGAGTTTAACTCGAATTTAAAGGACTTCTTTCATAAATCCATGTGTTAGAATTGATTTTAGTTTGCAATGGATTTTAGGAGTGAACTGCAATACTTTATTTTATATGGAAGGTTTGATGTTTATATGTAATAAGTTTGCTTTGTTAATCGTTGAAGGATATGAAAGTTAGAGGGAAATAAGTTTTGTAAGAGTTTTATTGATTCCTGAAAGGGAAAGGTAAATGTAAGGATTGGTGGAGTGCCAGGATTCGAAGCAGAAGATACAGAGAAGATTGGTGGAGTGCCAGGAAAAGCAGCGGATTCAGAGAAGATTGGTGGAGTGTCAGGAGAAGCAAACGATTGAGAGAAGATTGGTGGAGTGCCAGGAGAAGCAGAGGATTGAGAGAAGATTGGTGGAGTGCCAGGAGAAGCAGAGGATTCAGAGAAGATTCAGGGAGCGTCAGAAGAAGAAGCAGAGAATTCAGAGAAGATTTGTGGAGTGCCAGGATAAGAAGCAGAGGATTCAGAGAAGCCCCTGGAGAATTGAAAGGATTCAGTGGCATATTCTGGTTCTAAGGTTAAACAGAGGTGTTACTCTCTTAAGGGACGGCGGGCGAGGCCCGCCAGGCGTCCCGGGGACCGGCGGGCCTCCGCCCGCCAGGCGTCCCGGGGACCGGCGGGCCTCCGCCCGCCAGGCGTCCAGGGGACGGGCGGGCCTCTGCCCGCCAGGCGTCCCAGGGACCGCGGGCCTCCGCCCGCCAGGCGTCCCAGGGACCGGCGGGCCTCCGCCCAAGGCGTCCCAGGACCGTCGGGCCTCCGCCCGCCCAGGCGTCCCAGGGACCGGCGGGCCTCCGCCCGCCATGCGTCCGCGTGGACCGGCGGGCCTGCTCCGCCCGCCAGGCGTCCCGGTTACCGGCGGGCAGCGGCCCCCTCCAGGGCGTCCCGGGGACGGGCGGGCAGCGGCCGCCAGGCGTTCCCGGGGAGGCGCGGGCAGAGGCCCGCATGGCGTCCGGGGACGGGGGGCAGAAGGCCCGCCAGGCGTCCCCGGGACGGAAGCGGCAGAGGGCACCGCCCCTGCCTGGCGTCACGGGACGGGCGGGCAGAGGCCACGCCAGGGTCCCGGGGAAGGGCGGGCAGAGGCCAGCCATGCGTCCCGGGGAAGGGCGGGCCTCTGCCATCAGGAGTCCCGGGGACTGGCGGGCATCCGCCCGCCAGGGTCCCGGGGACGGGCGGGCAGCGGCCCGCCCAGGCGTCCCCGGGGGACGGCGGGAGCAAGCGGCCCAGCCCCAGGCGTCCCGGGACGGGCGGGCAGAGGCCCCGCCAGGCGTCCCCGGGGACGGGCTGGGCCAGAGGCCCGCCAGGCGTCCCCTGGACGGGCGGGCAGGAGGCCCTCCAGGGCGTCCCGGGGACGGGCGGGCAGCGGCCTGCCAGGCGTCCCAGGGGACGGGGCGGGCAGCGGCCCGCCAGGCGTCCCGGGGACGGGCGGGCAGCGGGGCCCGCCAGGCGTCCCGGGGACGGGCGGGCAGGCCCGCCAGGCGTCCCGGGGATGGGGGCGGCAGCGGCCCGCCAGGCGTCGGCCCCCGGGGACGGGAGGGCAGAGGCCCGGCCAGGGCGTCACGGGGAGGGCGGGCAGAGGCCGCCAGGCATCCAGGACGGGCGGGCCTCCCGGGACGGGCGGCTTCCCAGGGTACGGGCGGAGGCCCACACAGGCGTCACGGGACGGGCGGGCGGAGGCCCGCCAGGCGTCCGGGGACGCGGCGGGCCTCCGCATGCACAGGAGTCCAGGGAGGGCGGGCAGAGGCCCGCCAGGCGTCCCAGGGACGGGCGGGCAGAGGCCCGCAAGGCGTCCCGGGGACGGGCGGGCCTCCGCCCGTCAGGCGTCCGGGGAAGGGCGGGCCAGGCCCACCAGGCGTCACGGGGACGGTTGGGCGGGCGGATGGCCCCGCCCCCAGGGCGTCCCGGGGACGGGCGGGCCTCCCGGGCCTTCCCCAGGCCAGGTCCGCCCAGGGACGGGCGGGCAGAGGACCCGCCAGGAGGCGTCCCAGGGACGGTGCGGGCAGAGGCCCGCAAGGCGGTCCCGGGGGACGGGCGGGCCTACGGCCGTAAGGCGTCCCGGGCCGACCCGGGAGGGCAGCGGCCCGCCAGGCGTCCTGGGACGGGCGGGCACCCGGCCCCAGGCGTCCCCCCGGGGACATAAGGCCCCGCCAGGGCGTCCGGGGACGGGGGTGAAGACCCCCGCCAGGCGTTAGGGACGGGCGGGTGAGGCCCGCCAGGCGTCCATGGGACGGGCGGGCATAGGCCCGCCAGGCGTCCCGGGGACGGGCGGGCATAGGCCCGCCAGGCGTCCCGGGGGGGGACGGGCGTGCAGAGGCCCGCCAGGCGTCCCTTGACGGGTGGGCGAGGCCCGCTACGGGTCCCAGGAAGTGGCAGGTGAGGCCCCCCAGGTTTCTTGGGATTGGTCGGCAGGGCCCGCCAGGTAGTCGGGACGGCGGACGAAGTCCGCCAGGCTTGCCGGGACGAATGGGGGAGGCCCACCAGGCGTCCCGGGACGGGCGGGCGAGGCCCGCCAGGCGTCCCGGGACGGGCGGGCGAGGCCCGCCAGGCGTCCCGGGACGGGCGGGCGAGGCCCGCCAGGCGTCCCGGGACGGGTGGGCGAGGCCAGCCAGGCATCCCGGGATGGGTGGGCAGGCCTTGACGGGTGGGCGAGGCCCGCTACGGGTTCCGGGAAGGGGCATGTGAGGCCCGCCAGGTGTCCCGGGACGTGTGGGCGAGGCCCGCCAGGGCTCCCGGGAGGGTGGTGGGCAGCCTTGACGGGTGGGCGAGGCCACTACGGGTCCCAAGAAGTGGCAGGTGAGGCCCCCCAGGTGTCTTGGGAATTTGGTCGGCATGGCGCGCCAGGTGTCCCGGGACGGGCGGGCGGGCGAGGCCGCCAGGTGTCCCGAGACGGGAAGGCCTGGTGTTCCGGGATGGGTGGCGGGCCTTGACAGGTGGGCGAGGAGTACCCTACAGGGTTTCCGGGCAAGGGGCAGGTGAGGTCCCCCAGGTGTCTTGGGACTGGTCAGCCAGGCCCGCCAGGTTTCTCGGGACGGTTGGGCAAGGCCTGCCAGGTGTCCCAGGACACCTGGCGGGCCTCGCCCGCCCGTCCTGGGAACGGCTGCGACCCGCCAGTCATCCTGGGACGGGCGGGGCGGCCGCCCCCCAGGTCCTTTGGACGGGTGGGCGAGGCCCGCTACGGGTTCCGGGAAGGGGCATGTGAGGCCCAGGACACCTCGCCCGCCCGTTCCTGGGAACGGCTGGGCAAGGCCCGCCAGGCGTCCCGGGACGGGCGGGCAAGGCCCGCCAGGCGTCCCGGGACGGGCGGGCGAGGCTCGCCAGGCGTCCCTGGACGGGTGGGCGGGCCTTGACGGGTGGGCGAGGCCCGCTACGGGTTCCGGGAAGGGGCAGGTGAGGCCCCCCAGGTGTCTCGGGACTGGTCAGCCGGGCCCGCCAGGTTTCTCGGGCCTGCCCGTTCCCACGAACGGGCTGGCGAGGCCCGCCAGGCGTCCCGGGACGGGCAGGCAGAGGCCCGCCAGGCGTCCCGGGACGGGCGGGCAGAGGCCCGCCAGGCGTCCCGGAACGGCGGGGCGCGCGGCCCGCCAGGCGTCCCTGGACGGGCGGGCCTCCGCCAGCCAGGTGTCCCTGGACGGGCTGGCTTGGCCCGCCAGGTGTCCTGGGTCGGGCAGGCGCGGCCCGCCAGGTTTCTCGGGACGGGGGGTGGGGCGAGGTTAGCCAGGTGGTCCCGGGACAGGTGAGTGATGCCCATCTCGCATCCAGGTTCCCTGGGTGAGGCCTGCAATGTGTTCCTGGAATGGGTGGCCATCCCCGCCAGAAGTTCTGGGACGGGCAGGCTTGGCCTGCTGTCCTAGGAAACTTGTCTGGCCTCGCCCGTCCGTCCCGGACACCTGGCGGGCCTCACCTGCCTGTCCTTTGACACCTGGTTGGCTTCGGCTTTCAGTCCCGGGATACCTGGAGGGCTTCACCCGCCCATCCCGGGAACGTGCAAGCGGTGTCCTGGGATGGGTGGGCAAGTCACGCCTGGTGTCTGGGGAATGGGCAATACCCATCAGGAGTCCCTGGACGGTCAGGGAAGGCCTGCAATTGGTCCACTTAATGCATCACATTTTGTGTGAATGCACCCATGTTTGTTTATTACACTTATAAAAGTAACTACTTTTAAGGTTACTCTTTTTCTCTTTCTTGCCTAGGCGTCCCAGGGCGGGCTGGCGAGGCCCGCAATTGGTCGACTCGACGTGGCGCATTTGTTGTGAGCGCGCCCTTGTTGTTTGTTATTACACTTATAAAAGTAACTACTTTTACTGTACATCTAAATTGCCAGCATAAGATAGAGATAAACAGAAAATATATCATTAATGAGTTATACGTAGGGGTACCATTTCCAGTCAAGGATTCTACAGTTCCCCCTAATTCTCTCCATCCTCTTTAGCAATGTGACACTCATTACAGCGATTACACGGTGGATGCGTCTGTCCACATCGCTGCAGGTTATTCCGAGACTTACTGTCAATTAAGGCAACGAGGTAGGTTCTCAAGCAAACTATCTAATTCCTGTTATAAAAAAATAATCATCCTGTGTTCTCTCGCTAGTAATGATGGTGTAATACACCGCTCTAAAGTATAGTGAGAGGAAGAAGTGTTTTGGTACCATGGCACACAATAGTTCGTTCCCTCCTGATCCAGAGCGAACACGAATCCGCGACTATGAAACCCCGAAGCAGTTGAACAAGTAACTAATTAAGCACCCAACAGACTGTTCACAAGATCGATACATAACTTTCACCAACAGTGTTAACGGTGGTGTTCTGTAATCTGCAAGCCACCTCATGTATATATATATATATATATATATATATATATATATATATATATAATATATATATATATATATATATGAGATGGCTTGCTGATTACAGAACACCACCGTTAACACTGTTGGTGAAAGCTTTGTATCGATCTTGTGGACAGTCGCGTCTGTTGATAGGATACGATAATCTATTGGAAATACTAATTCTGAATACTGACTTCCTAAGCACTTTTATTCTCATATATTTCGCATATTTCTTTAGCTGCATATTTTACAATCATACCCAATATCTACAGCAGCAAATTAGCAAAATTTTCAGTTCACTTGCGAATTACTGCTATACCGTATGTGATTTCCTTGAAATACTAACACAATATGAAATATTAAGATATTTTCACCAATGTAACAAGTTCGTATTTAGTAGAAAGATAGAAAGACAGAAGCAGATAAAAAAAATATTAATAATAGGACAGAGATAAAAAAAAATTATGAAAGAGAGAGAGACTTTCAAGTTCTTTTCTGGTTTAATACCATGGTGAACAAGCCTCATCTTATTAGTTTCGTTTTATCACCAGGGCAATCGTAAAATATCTTTCTTAATGATATCTTCTTCATTGTTTTCACGATGCATTGTAATAGAAAATAACTCAACTCAGATTCTGTTTCAAAGAGCAAAGTAGTTTTGCAGTGCCGATGGAGTTATAGCTAATGCTATAATGTGTAAACGAATTAATTATCGCTGACAATTTTGATTGGCATATTTTAAAAGCTATTGCCAGCGAATATACTATTGTAGGAATTTAACTTCTCTCTTTACGAAAGTCAACTCTACTGCAGTGGTCCCTCCCTTCCCTGACTAGTTCTTGTGTTGGGGAGGGTTTGGAACCAATATCTGCTACCTTGGCATTGGTGAGTTAGGTTGCGTATTATATGACCGATCTTAGGCTGCAGTTTTTAGCTCAACTAATTTTATCAGGGTCTATTTCTTCTACTTTTTGGATCGTTTTTCAATATTCCAGCCTGTGCAACTTTCTCATGCAAAGGAAAAGAAGGTCTTATAGCTGTTTTAAGGTTTATATATGCTAGCCAGCCAAAGATCAACCTGTGGTAACACTGAACAACATCCATACAAATAATACTAGTATGCTATGATCACAATTGAAAGAAGTGAATAATGGTAAAGAATTCTGTAAATATGACGTTACGTTTCCTGATGTCGATGTCAGGCTCTGTTCTACAACATTTTCAGGGTATCAAGTGGCTTAAGTCAGTAGCTGTAGATGGTAAGGTGGGGAACAAGTCACTGTCAAATTTTGTGCGTGTCCCAAGTCACTTTCTATCAAAGGTTTACCTCTCACCACATGTATGGGCAGCGTTATCCTTAAACCTTTGTATATGCTATTCTGTTAGTTTAAAAAAAGTGTCCACACCATAATATTGTTTGTGGATTAGTAGTTTCCATGACCATTTCATTCTACATTAAGAATAATAACAATTGGACAGGTAAAAGACTATTCAATTCACAGCGCATTTTCGTTGCTAGAACCTCACACCGCCAAAAAACTGTCAAACAATACTCTCTCTCTCTCTCTCTCTCTCTCTCTCTCTCTCTCTCTCTCTCTCTCTCTCTCTCTCTCTCTCTCTCTCTCTCTTATAAACTTTTTTGTCTTTATCTCTGTGCTATTATTGATATTTAGCTTTTATTGAATATGAATTTGTTACATTGGTGAAAGTATCTGCATCTTATATTTTGCGTTAGTATTTTTAAAAATTAGCTACATAAAGCCATAATTTGTAAAACTTGAGTATATCTTAGTTTACCAGACCACTGAACTGATAAGCAGATTTCCTAGGACTGGCCCGAAGGATTAGTTATTTTTTGGTTGTTGGAACCAATTGGGCAGCTAGCAACGGGACTTGCAGCTTACTGTGGGGTCAGAACCACATTATACGAAAGACTACCCCCATAATTTGTAAGTTTCCAAAAACAGGCATCGGGTGTTTTCACCCAAATCGCTTGCCTTCTCTATGGGTATTGGTCCAATCCTGCAAAATGTATTACAGGCAGTCCCTGGGTTATGACGGGGGTTCCGTTCTTGAGACGCGTCGTAAGCCGAAAATTGTCATAAGCCAGAACATCATAAAAAAATCTAAGAAAACCTTACTTTTAATGCTTTGGGTACGTTAAAAACTATGTAAACTGCATTGTTATTGCATTTTTCATCAAAAAAACCTTCAAATATTGATTCTTTTGCATTTTTGGCATCATTTTTCTTCTACTAGATCAGTGTTTGTAGGCGTCATAACCTTGGAAATAATTTCTGATGGATATAATTGAAAAGCACCTTAACCTCAGAATGCCGTAAGCTGAACCCGTCGTAACCCGGGGACTGCCATATGTAATGATAGCTAAGAGAATGTCAGTTAGGAACAGCGTTAATATAAAAGAAAGGGAGAAACAAGACAGTGAGAGTGAGAGAGAGAGAGAGAGAGAGAATTAGTCACAGGAAGAGTCCCCAACAGCAGCCGCAACACGCACAAAGTTTTAATCAAAGCGGTTCCATAAAAATGTTCACCTATGACCCGACCTCTACACTCTTGCCGGAAACTCGACAGTTACGGTGACGTCATAAGTTCTACCCACAAGGGGAGGAATTAAGTCAATCCATCACACCTAAAGGACGGCGTTAGATAATCTACAACCAATATGAATGACCAACAGGAGGGCCAAAAAGCATATCCCGCCTATTGTAGGTGGGACATTCTCCTTTGTAGAATCTTTTAGAAGCCCAGCAGCGAAGGAGAGCACCAGTTGGAAAAAGAAAGGGCTGCCGCACAGCTCTGACGAAAGTTGGTCAGCTACCCAAAGCCAGAGCAGTTGCTGTTAACAGAACTTCAAATTGATTTGTAGTCTTCATTGTTGAACTTGTATCTGTGACTGTATCATTCTAGTGTGAATGAAGGGAAGAAGCTTGCACTGCATCTCATTTAAAGACTCCTGAGAAACTCCAACAAATAATATATATATATCTATATATTCATATGCGTATATATATATATATATATATATATATATATAGTATATATATATATCTATATATATATATATATATATATATATATATATATATATTCTATATATATATATATATGAATGTCCTTTTACAGTAATACAACAGTATAATATGAAGATAAACGGCCCGTAAAACACTATTTTAACGTTGTAACCATATATTTCGAGCACTTCCTTCTGTGCTCCTGATCACTCGGGTAATAGAGAGAATGTAGGAGTATATGTAATACCTTGTAGTGATTGCAATGAATGTTACGTGGGAGAAAGCGGACGTTCCATTGATAAGAGAAGAGAAGAACACGTTGCTGCTTGCAGAAGGGGAAGTTCACACAGTGCAATTGCGCAACATACATGGGAGAAAAACACGCAATAAATTTTAAAAAAGGTACTAAGGTTGTTTTGCATGTAACGACAGGACTTTGAGACGAGTAGTAGAAGGGGCGTTAATTTCATTAAACGAGACCTTTGCAGGAAATACTGGCATTGCAGAAAATACAGATATTTGTGAAGAGATATGTAGGAAAGGGAAAATTTCAAACTTTAGAAATATATGTGCCAATAACGATGCTGCTTCCTCTCCTGTTTACTCCACTCAGGTCATTTTTCCAACAAACCACCCAACCACCATAGAACAAGCAGTTGACAATAGAAACATTCCCCCACGAAGATCTAGACGAATTCTGGAAAGAACGAGGGCTCAACCGCCTGATCATTCATAATATGAACTAGCTTGTTACCCAACCGTTGTTTTTTCAAATGTTTGTGCTCTTACTTGTTAGTTCCTTGAGGTGACATATCACATTTTAGTGAACAAGACCACAGTTGATGGTCGAAAGCTTTAATCCTGTACAAGAATATATATTTTAATCTACAAGAGGATTTTACTTCATTGTGGATTGTATCCCCATTTACTTAGAGGTACGACATAGTACCTGGCTTCTGCATACTAGTATATGTATATCGTGTTGTAAATATGGGAAAAATGGTAGCAACTGATTGCTTACCATCCAGAATTTTATTGTTTAAAATCACACACACCCGCGCGCAGCACACAGATATATATATATATATATATATATATAATATATATATATATATATATATATATACATATATATATATATATATATATATATATATATATATATATATATATATATATATATATATATGTCTGTGTGCACGCGCACGTGTGTGTGATTTTAAACAATAAAAAATCTGGATGGTAAACAATCAGTTGCTACCATTTTTCTCACATTTACAACACGATATACATATACTAGTATATTCTTACGAACAACATACAATATAGCAGTTAAGAACGTCTTCACAAAATAAAAATAAAAGGAAAAATGTAGTTACTATACGTACAGGATATTACTGCACAGCAGTAATACCATTTTTCCCTTATTTTGTCTCTTACAAATATGATAACGTCAGCAAAAAGAAAAAAAAAAAGATAAGAGGAGAAATAAAGATAAAATGAAATTTGAAAGACGCGGATAGATTAAAAACATAGGCTTGGTCGCGTTTGCATGGCTCTGATTGGCCAGTTCAGAGCACGAACCCTTTTTTCCCACCCACCCACCCACCCCCCAACTCCAACCCCAACCCCAACCGAGACAACCTCTGCAAGCCTTATTCAAGTCGCCACCAAAGTGGTGAATAACCTTTAAAATCCTTTTTACCTAAGGAATTATATTTACTCTCGAGTGGTTGGGATGAAACTATATTTTACCATTGTGATTTAATTAACTAAAAATGTCATTTGATATCCAATTCGTTATGCGATGTAAATCATTAAAACTCAAGATTACAACTGGACCGGCAAGAATGGTCGAAGATAAGGAGCAACGTCGTGTGACGGAATCGCCACTGCTCACTGAGACCCTTGTCTGTTTCCGTTTCCTAAGAAATGAATGCGGCCGGATTTGAAACGGCCAGAAAATCGCTAACAGACGAAAGTTAGCATTGAGAACCATATATTTTGACAGAAAAATACAAATTTATACTATAGTATGTAAAAAATTAAATCACAATAAGCAGCATATTTTTATACATTATACAAAATTTAATTATTTTTCAAATCAAAATTATATGGGTCAAAATGCTAACTCCCCTGTATTACCGATTTCATGGGCGATTCAAATCTGGGCCTTCTCATTTCTAATGGAGCGAAAAGAGCAAGTGGTGGAGCACGTGATCCGCGACGTCATGGCTACGGTACTCTATTATTTATCAATTGAATTTAAAGCAAACTCGGAGGTGCGTATCTTGGCCGCTGCAGATCTACGTCTTGATAATTCCCTTTGTTTGTAAGTTATCCCAAAGAAACAATGAATTCAATAATACACTATGTTATTGATATCGAAGCATTTGTGAATATATATATATATATATATATATATATATATATATATATATATATACACACACACACACATTGATGCGGTCATTATAAAAGCCCCCTATTCGTAAGGGTTGTTCGTTTCCGTCATCTTCAATAGCTTACATTTTTCATGATGTTGCCGCTGAAATTCTTGTACAATAAAGCGCTATCATAAACAATTCATTACATGGATTTGTATCCAATGATCTACCTTGAATAAGTTCTTTCCTATTATGAACAACAATTCCAAGCACAAAAATCTGGTGGGGGAAGAGAAGATTTTTCTCCTTCAGTTAGCGTTCCTCGCTAAAAAATAAGAAAAATAAAATAAAACAAAAAATAAAATGCAATCTGAAGCATCAGTCTGGCCCAGGATCACTGTTTTTCTTTCATTTTTTATATACAATTCCTCTTTACTGTTCTCTGAATACTGTATCTTCCCTCTTACCTTTCTTAACCCTACCGAATTATAAAAAACAATTCATCCACATTCCCACTCTCTTTCATCACTTAATTTGTTTTTTCTCAGTCAAAAAACTATCATATTTTTTTAAGGTCAGTCTTTCTGTCACTTCTATGACCTTAAATAAAGAATGCCATAGATGTAACAGGAAGATTATGACCTTTTTCTTATGCATAAGAGAAATTACTATTCCTTACAGAAAATTGAAGTAATTGTAGATAAATGGTGGCAAGTATCTGTGTAAGGTATTGAGAATTGTGTAAGACTCTTAAAAATAAAAAATCACACTGGCAAGGCTTAGCAGGACAATGAGCTATGGTCAGTTCAGGCATAGTGGTATATGGAATTTTTATCAATCACCGGCTGATGTACCCGGCGTTGCATGGTAAAAACTCAAAGCGTAATACACACCTAGATTGTAGAACACACTTAGAGCAGAGAACACCCCAAACCGTACAATACACCCGGATATTTATTTATCCCACCCTTCTATTAGACAGGAAAAGGAATCAAATCTATCTATAGTGTAATATCAAAGATTTATATTTATTTATAGATTCTGAAAATGTAACATTCACTGAAATATGATAAACTGGAAGACTTGCAGAGTTAACTTCCCTTAAATGCAGACTTCTTTTTATTTTTACAAATTTCCAGAAGACTATACTGACACCGAGTTATATTTGTTTCCAAAAAGTTTGTTTAAGATATTCCCCTTGAAAATAAATTTACAATCACATACTATGTGACAAAAGAAAGCGTGAAGTTTTATATTACAAAATGGAAAATGATGGAGTTAGGTTTGGGTTATCTTTGGATGAATATACATCGCTAAAAAATAAGCGTTACTTGAATATCAATTTACACAATAGTGGTTCTTTTTGGAATTGAGGAATGGTGAGAGTTGCAGGTTCACTTTCAAAGAGTTGTAGGTCCACTTCCAGAAGTTGTAGGTTCACTCGGCCAGTTTATTCATAACCACCTCAACTGCAGCTTTTGCTGGAAGTTAACCTACAACTCTCACCATTCCTAGATTCCAGAAAGTACCACTATTGTATAAATTGATATTCAAGTAACGCTTATTTTTTAGCAATGTAAACTTATCCAAAGATAACCTAAACCCAACTCCATCATTTTACATTTTGGTAATATAAAACATCACGCTTTCTATTGCCACATATGTGATTGTAAATTTATTTTCAACGGGGAATATCTTAAACAAACTTTTTGGAAACAAATATAACTCGGTGTCAGTATAGTCTTCTGGAAATTTGTAAAAATAAAAAGAAGTGTAACAGATGGTGTTAGTGTCATGGTAACATTTGGGGAAATGATGAACACATCATCATTTGAGTTATCCTTATGGAATACGCTTAGCAGTTTCCGATGTATTGTACAAGAACATTGATGAGTTTGAAATTCCAGGCCTCACCGAGATCCAAGAGCAGGATTGTACTGAAACTACTACTGCAATAGAAACTGAAGAAAGATCCTCGGTTCCGTACTCGCCTGTCATTCAGGTAGCCTAAGTTCGCTCCCAACTGCCCCCAATGAGGAATCAGAGGAATTTATTTCTGGTGATCAGAGATTCTTTTCATGATATAATTTGATTAGGATCCCTCAATAAGCTATAAGATAACCAATTGGTTCCTAGCCACGTACATCTAATCCTTCAGGCCAGCCCTGGGAGATCTGTTAATCAGCTCAGTAGTCTGGTTAAAATAAACTATACTTTACATTTTTAGAATATACTTAACTTTTTTAGATACTAAAGAAGAGGAGTTGAGTAATGTTTTAGAATTAGTATCAGACGATGAGTTAGAAAATAAGGTGAGATTAGAATTGTAAACGAACACCAACAAAAAACGAAAAACTACGGAAGCATGTCGTGAGTGAGTATGGGAAAGAATTGACGATGAAACTGAACTCAGAAACTAGGTTGAATAGCTTAGTAGACATGTTGCAGCGATTGGTTCTGAGGGAAAATTCATTTATACTGAATGAACAGAATTCTCTATTTTCAAAGAAGCTTATAAGTTCCCTACACAAAAGAGTAAATAAAAGGAGTTCAGTTCTTGCAGGCCTTATGATAACCTTACTAGTGCAGAAGGACTAACAAGTTCACCAAGATCAGTGTACATCCTCATGGAAGCAGCTAAAAAATGTTATCAAGAACCTGCAGTCAGCACCTCCACCGAGGAGGAACTGCAAATTGCATAGCCATCCTCTAGTCTCGTCAGATGTCTTCAGATGCAAAACGACACAAACCGACAAACTTCAGGCAGCGACAGAACAGACTCAAGGTACAAATAGGAGGGAATATGGCTTCCGGTATATTGGGAAAGAATTCAGTTTATTTTAGGCAACGGGAGAGAGGACACATAATTTAGAGAAGTTATTTCAGGCCCTCCACTCTGTGCCACCAACTTCAATTGTAGCTGAAAGGGCTTTCTCGGCTGCTGGGCTTTTAATTAACAAAATAAGAACAAGGCTGATAGACAAAAGCATTGACTGCTTATGCTTCCTGAAAAGTTATTTCATGAACAACAAAGCCTGAATTCACAAAAGGATAAGACAATCGTAAGGCCTATTATGCTCATCGTAGGACTAAGAACTATTATCTACAATTCTCTGTGAACTATGATGAGATTAACTGGACTCACAATCCTCTTATCATTTCAGGTGTTACATTTCCACTAAGAATGTGCAAATGTTGTCATGCTGCGTATAATTGTACTCCATACTTCGTTAGTAAAATCATATAATTCATATCAATCTCTGTTCAAACTTCCAATTATAAACATGCTAAAGTACCAGTATATACCACAAAGATTTCCTTAGTTGAATGAAAATGATAATATGTAGCATGAAATTCAACAAGTTCCAGATGTTGATTTTCATAGGGTATTTGTTATTATGCCTAATCTCGGTAAATCCCGGGATTTCCCGAGAAGGCTCAAACTTGTCACGAAATCCCTGGATACAGAAACCTAAAACAAGAAACCCTGGCTCTCAAGATGACCTTACGCAACCCGGTCTGTTTGCAGGGAATATTGTCTGCCATATACACTGACTTTGTTACTGTGCAGGAGCATCCCTATGGAAGATGCTAAGACAGGCAAGGCGCTACCAGGACACGGGAGAAATGTTAATGGGGACAGGGACACTATCAAATACCTGATCGGAATTCTCTTTCTAAATAAATATGCGTACTGAGAAATGAAATTTCTACTCAGCCATTTTCTGAAATCTTTAAAAGCGAGAGTGAAGTATGAATGGTTTCAGGTTGAATAGGAAAGAATTCTCCTGTAGCCATTTGAAAGTTAAAAGTGTTTAATTCAAGAGCATAATTTTGTAACCCTGCTCACCAGAAATTATATTTATGAACCATTCAGTTATCTGGCAAATTGGAAATGATCTTGAGATGAAAATATTAAATCCTGTGATAAACAAGTAATCGCACTTGGCCTTTCAGTCCAATCAAACGTCAATTCTCTCTACTCGTATTATATTTTCTTCCCTTATGTTACCCTTTTCACAAAAGACTTGAACGTGAAAGCCTGGATATCAATCGAGATATCGAAGCGATTACAATGTCTCTCGCGTCGGGTTGGAAATCCCTCTGAAACTGCAGTGCCGACGTTAGTCTTTGAAATTCATGAAGGGACGCTTTGCGGGATGTCCAACTTAGTGTCTAAATTGAATTTGTATAACAGACCGTATATAACATATAACTATGCATGCTCTTCGTCTGCACAATCCTAATGCCAACGTTGCACTGGGAAAGGATAGAAGGGAGGTCATAAATTCCCCTATGGATAGCATACCGGGACGTAATTGAGATAAACAGAAGGGGAAGATAAGTCAGTTTGTGAGCCTTCTTTATGAAATTATTTTAAGAAATTCATAACGACGAGAAAATAAAAGACGTTTTATCAAATGTACAGATGTGAATTCTAGGCTTTTGAATCGATTGCTATTTTTTTCTTGACTTTTTTGTCTTTATTTGGTTTTCTTATAAGTTGAAATTGGAAAAAAAATAGGCCTAAGGCCAAGCGCTAGGACCTATGAGGTCATTCGGCGCTGAAAAGGAAATTGAGGGTAAAGGAGGTTTTAAAGCCTTAAAAGGAATAAAACTTGGCAGTTTCACTATGAAACAATTGTTAGGAGAGGGAGGAAAGTCAGATGGCAGAAAAATATGAACGGAGGTAAAGTAAAAGGAAAGACAGGGGTTGCAACTATGAGCCGAAGGAATGGTGCAGAGAACCTTCAAATTATACATTGCCTACAGTGCACCGTGTGAGGTACATTGATTGCACTAACCCCTACAGGGATTTAAAAGTAGATTTTCTTCAGCACTGCATGTATAACCAATGGATGGTTCTTTTATTGTCTGTAGCCATAAGATACAGACTTACAAACTGCAGTATATATTATATACTGCTATATTGATATTGTGTGATGTTATATAAATTCCCCATGTATATACATGCAACATTGTTCACAACTCAATATGACAACATTATATACTATATAATGATGTCATGTTGAGTTGTGAACAAAGTTGCATGCATGTACATGGGGAATTTATATAACAGCACGCAATATCAGTATAACATTACCAGTAATTCCACAAAATGAGGGTGAATTTTCAAGAGCCCTTCCAGTTAGGAATCACAATCGTGAAGTAGACTGTTGACGTCCTGGAACCGGCTGGATATGACAACACCAATTTTCCATCTTTCAAAAGGGTTTGGTGGAACCGGTTTCTATGGTCAAGCAATTTTCATTATCTGGTGAGGACAAGGAACACCGCCAAGTAGCATTCTTACCTTTGTATTTTGGGGAAATAATTTTATGTTCATCAAGCGTGAATCGCATAGTTCATTTAAAATGAATAGGGTAGACTTAAAATAAAACCAATAAAAAGTACGCCAAAGTTTCTACTGCGCAATAGACTTTTCTGTACGAGTCGCGGCCCATGAAGCTTTCAGCCACAGCTTGGTGGTGGCCTGCCCTATACCTATGCCAGCCCCACGATTTTGGCTGAATTTAATCTTAAATAAAATCAAACCTACTGAGGCTAGAGGGCTGCAATTTGGTATGTTCGATGATTAGAGGGTGGATGATCAACATACCAATTTGCAGCCATCTAGCCTCAGTAATTTGTAAGATCTGAGGGCGGACAGACCGACAAAGTCATCTCAACAGTTTTCTTTGACAGAAAACTAAAATCTGCCATCCCAACGTCGATGAGCATCAGTACAAAAAGCTGTACCACTTCATAAGACCTTTTCGATTTACGGAAGGAGAATCTTGAAGGATCTTTTATGTTGGTCTTTTATGCAATAGCAGTCTCATAATAACTCAAAATCTGATATTAGTTTTGAGTTTTCTCTACCAATCTTTCAGAAGGAAAATGAATAAATAAAGTGGACCCCACATTTGCCTGTTTATTTCTTTATCCAATTTTAACGCACACATACTCGCACACACATATACATGTGTCTGTGTGTATGTGTACAAAGATATGTTTAATAAGGGCATGCAACCATACATTGGCACATGCATAAAGTACGGGAAACATACACGCATGCATGCATGCATGCATACACACATTATATATATATATATATATATATATATATATATATATATATATATATATATATCATTATATATATATATATATATATATAGATATATATATATATATATCTATAGATATATAGAGATATATAGGAGATTTATAGATTATATAATAGATAGATATATATAGGATATATTTATATATATATATATATATATATATATATATATATATATATATATATATATATATATATATCTATATATATATTATATGATATATATATATATATATAAATATAAAATATATGATATATTATATATATATATATATATATAATATATGTATACATATATATATATATATATATATATATATATATATATATAATATATAATATAATTATATATATTATATATGTGTGTGTGTGTGTGTGTGTGCGTGTGTGTGTGCGCGCGCGCGCGCTCGTGCTTATACAGTCGGCTAGTAACTTCTTGTGACCACTGCTAATCTTTGTTTGGGGGGTGAGAATAATAGTTATACAGATGACCTTCCATCCATTTAGGCTCAGACTCTGCACACTAAATAGCAGTAATGACTTTGCATTCAGGTACATGAAAGGCGTTTGTGATCCAACGGGACAATATAAATTCTCATACACAAGAGTCCTAAACGTGAATAACTCCGTAAACCTCGTTAATGGCGACAGTCTCGTATTAGATACAACCAGGCATTTCATTTCATTAATAGGATTTTAACATAAATCCAATATATTTGCAGGCAGCGATAAAGGCAAGCGAAGTGCAAAAGGAGCCGAGGTTTCTATGGTGTCAACCGGATTATCATTCACATCGTAGAATGTCCTTTTTTTATATGGACGAAATCCCAAAGAAGTTTGATTTATGATAACTGATGGGTATTTTGTATTTAAAGACGAAGTAGTGGAAAAGGGTTTTCTTTTGGGAATTCACTTCACAAGGGAAAGATGTCGGAGATTTCCAACACCCGACAAGGCTGAGCATTCTATCCTTGCTAAACGTCTCACCTCACCAAAAATGACTTTCATTTTCTCTCCTAAAATAACATTTGTTTTCAGTCACCAGCCACACCTCTGGTACGTTTTCATAAGCGTCCACGCGTAATTGCTTGTGATATCCTACTCACAAACAGAACAACAAACAAATAAGCAACTGGACAAAAGCATGACTTCCTCGGAAGAGGCAAAAAAGTCAGCTCGACACCTGACCTCATTAACTCAGTCCAGCTTCCTTTGGAGAGTTGACGTCCTGCATTTCGCTGTTTCATTTTCATATCGACGGGTCAGCGCTCTCGTCAGTCTTTAATCTAGGGTCTATAGTGGTGGGGGGGGGACTTAGTCTCATAAGGCAGACCAATTGTTTATATTATGTGAAAAGCATGATATTTGGTCTAGTTGTTTTACACTATGAGATAGAAAAAATGGTATAGGTCCAAACAGTATCTCTCATGGGAAGAACACAGCATATTTATAAAATTGGATTGATTTACGAGACCAACAATCACTTCAAAAGGGGAGTGATTAGGTAAATTCAGGGGTTTAACTTAACTATTTATATTTACAGTAGAAAATCATATGGTTAGCATAACTGGGACGAAATACAGCAGTTCTTCATTACAAGATGGAAGAAGCAATGTGTGGGGTTTTTGAGGGAACCCTATAGAAGCTTGCTTCAAGAGGCACCGTAATGAGAGAGCGTGGGCCGGGAAAAGGGTGGGGGGTATATTGCACACAAGCTAATGCTTAGAAACCAAAGCTGACTAACTCATAATCTGTTATCAAGAACACCTCAGATAACTTCTCTGAAAGGAGGCATCTGATTAAGGAATCGAGGAGTTACACAGAGGGTGCCTGGAAATGAACTCGATTCTGGTCATTCACAATTTAACAATTTACGTTACACTCTCCCTTAAATGCTTTGCAACTTAAAACAGCACAAATAAAAGGCAGTATACAGGTCTCACTGTAGGTATATCACACAATGAAAAGGAAACAGAAAAACAGAAATAGTCTAACGTGATGTGACTGATTCAACCTTAAAACTTGGCGCTTTACCATCGTCAGGAGGGTTGTTCTTCGTACTTCAGGGGGGCCAGCGATGTAGGGGGCCGACGGGGGGCAAGTGAATTAACTCACTACAAAAATGTGCTAGGCCCACAGTCGTCACGTGCTTAAGATGGGGCAGTTCAAGAGCAAGGGGGAAGAACAGGTGTCCTGGACAAGTGTTCGACAAATTCTCAGACCAAGCCTGCCAATTCAAATCATCATATAGCCTCGGGATATTACTACGAGGATCATGCATCCAGATGGCGGTAGCGGGCATTTCGCCCGGCCATGGCAACCTTATGGCCCGCGTTCTAAGATGGTGACTCCCACATTTGCCTTGGGCAAGGATTAGTATTTCTCCCAACTCCACGCCTGGAATTAAGGTTTGTCAGCAGTCAACACGAATAAGGAAAGAGGATTAATGTAGTTGAGAGAGAGAGAGAGAGAGAGAGAGAGAGAGAGAGAGAGAGAGAGAGAGAGAGAGAGAGAGTTGGTGATAGGGGTGAATTATACCCACCATGCATTAATTAAAATGAGAAGGATGAATTTCGTTTTTGTTAAAATTAATAAAGGCTAGAGAGTTTGCTTGAGAAAAGGGTTTATCCTTAACAATATATATATATATATATATATATATATATATATATATATATATATATATATATATATATATATACAGCTAATCATCTAAGTAGCAAGGATACAGTTGTGCCAAGCCATCCAAAGTAGGCACTACCCACCATGGTGCCCATCCCAGCAGACCTAGGCTGCCACTTCCCTATTCTTGCAATAATTGACCACACTCCATGCAAGGTTCCCACCGGCATATAAGAGTAGAAACTGCCCACTCCCAATGCCCACCCTGGATGGCACAACCAATTATCTAAGAAGCAAGGATACAGTTATTCCAAGGCATCCAAAGTAGGCACCACCCACCATGGTACCCAACCCAGCTGACCTAGGCTGCCGCTTCCCTATTCTTGCAATAATTGACCCACTGGCATATGAGAGCAGACACTGCCCACTCCCAATGCCCAACCTGCATGGGCACAGCCAATCATCTAACCAGCAAGGATACAGGTGTCCCAATTCATTCAAAGTAGGCACCACCCACCATAGCGCCCACCCCACCAGACCTAGACCCGTGCTTCCCTATTCTTGTAATAATTTACCACACTCTATGCAAAGTTCCCTCCAGCATATGAGAGCAGACACTGGCCACTCCCAATGCCCACCCTGCATGGGCACAGCCAATCATCTAAGCAGCAAGGATACAGTTGTCCTAAGCCATCCAAAGTAGGCACCACCCACCGTGGTGCCCACCCCAGCTGACCTAGGCTGCCACTTCCCTATTCTTGTAATAATTGACCACACTCCATGCAAGCTTCCCACCAGCATATGAGAGTAGACACTGCCCACTCCCAATGCCCACCCTACATGGGCAAAGCCGATCATCTAAGCAGCAAGGATACAGTTGTCCTAAGCCATGCAAAGTAGGCACCACCCACCATGGTGCCCACCCCAGCTGACCTAGGCTGCTGCTTCCCTATTCTTGTAATAATTGACCACACTCCATGCAAGCTTCCCACAGGCATATGAGAGCAGACACTGGCCACTCCCAATGCCCACCCTGCATGGGCACAGCCAATCATCTAAGCAGCAAGGATAAAGTTGTCGCAAGCCATCTAAAGTAGGCACCATCCACCATGGTCTCCACCCCAGCTGAACTAGGCTGTCGCTCCCACAGACGTAAGCCTAGTATATAAGATTACCTCACGCCTGTTTTAATGAACTAAGTCTGATTTTCTGCAATACTGGTATTCAGTTGTATTTTATTTGTGATGAAGGTTCAGGTGTCTGGCCGTTGTGAGGTACTCATTTAATGATTGGTAAGTGTAGTACTCAGATGCTTGGCACTTCGTAAAAATATATATATATATATATATATATATATATATATATATATATATATATATATATATATATACGTAAATAGCCACATGGAAGGTGAAGAATCAAAGACCAGGTACCAAGCGCTTTCGTGTATTGGCCGTACACTTTCTTCAGGGGTACAAAGTAAAATAAATGAATAAAAACATAAACAAGAAAGTTCACAGAACAAAGATCAAAGCCGTTAACAAGCAAATTATCATTACAAATTGTCACTACCAAACAAGTAAGAATACTTTAAAAGTGCTTAAGAACTGAAACTGCAGTTAGTATAACAGGCTGTTGCTAAAAGGTGACATTGTATTTCTCTACAATTTTATAAACAAGGTAACTATCTAATTTAAAAAGACCTGAACTCAGATTCATTAGTTGATCGTTAAAATGCTTAATAAATGCAGATTCAATTATGTTTCTTTTTACAATATGGTTACAAAATGTTACTTCAGATGCATTTGTCCAGTCTATACTATGGTTAAAATCATTCATGTGTACAAATAAAGCACTCGTCGATTGACCTGTTCTAACTGCGTAACGGTGTTGTTTTAGACGGTAATCTAGTTCTTTACCAGTTTGACCAAGGTATTTGTAATTACAGCCAGCACAAGGAATCGTGTAAATGCAGCCACTAGTTTGTTTTGGGGAATAACGCACAATGATATTTTGAAGTGTTCCAGAATTTTTATATACCACATTTATCTTGAAAGTTTTCAGTAATTTCCGAATAAAAGAAAGATTGACATTATATGACAGTGTTAAGATATTTTCTCTCACAAAAGGCTCCCTATTGTTAGTGGAATAAAAAATATTTCTAGCTTTCTGCAAAAGTTTGGAATGGCTATGGGAAATCCCCTTTCCCCAGTACTTAGCAACCTGTATATGGAATTTTTTGAAGTAAAAATATTACTTGGTATTTTGCCTAAGGGGGTTCTTTGGTTTCGATATGTTGATGACATATTCTGTGTTTGGCCCGGCCCATGAGTGAAAATTTGAACATATTTTTAGAAAAGTTAAATAATTTGGTACCTTCTATTAAATTCACCGTTGAAGAAGAAAATAATTGTTCATTACCGTTTTTAGATGTTTGGTTCATAGAAGGGATAGAAGCTTTGTGTTTGATGTTTACAGGAAACCTACCAATGTCTGTTCTTATATCCACTATTATTCAGACCACCCTGTTAATGTAAAACTCTCAGTTTTTGGTAGCATGTTTTTAAGGGCACTACGGATATGCAGTCCGGAATTCCTAGACTCCGAGAATTGTAAAATTTATGATGTAGGAAATAGGTAATCGTGCGTTTGGCACCGCAAGAACACAGGCCACCACGGCCGGCTATGAGTTTCATGGGCCGTGGCTGAGAGTTGCATTCAGCATTATACACGACAGAAAACTGACCGCGCCAAAAAACTTCTGCGCATTTCTTACTTGTTTTTGCCTGGCGATAAATATACAAAACCATGATTAGTCGTTTGAAAATTTAGTTTTGTAGTCACTTAAAATATACCTATCAACCAGCTGAATCTTCCTATTTACTGATGAATTTGGATAGGATCTGTTTCAATTGATAAATGGCTCTTGAATGAAAATGTTATTGAAAGACAGTTTTGTATGACACTAGCATATTCACAACATTCTCCAAGGGGCAGTAAGGCAGTAAGGAAAAAGGAAAATTTATCCAAGAGGTCGTCAAGTCCATCGCGAAAGTTGGCTACAAAATTCATTCCAAATTCAATTTCTATCAGACTACGAAGTCAGAAAATGGTCCATAACTTTCCCAAGGAAGTCTTTGACTTAAATTTGAACCTTTGTAGTCTTTTACAACAGCGTTATTTAATTCAGAGAGAGAGGAGAGAGAGAGAGGAGAGAGAGAGAGAGAGAGAGACGAGAGAGAGAAGAGATGAGGAGAGAGAGAGAGAGAGAGAGAGAGAGAGAGATATGCGGATGAAGAGTATCCTAGAAAGATAATGTGAGGAACAACGTTTCCCACAATGCAAGAAAATATTAAGCAATAAAGGAAATTTTGTTAAGAAATTCACAGTTTCGTGAAAACAAATTGTTAAAAAATATCCACAGTTATATATAAAAATATATTTCTATGTAAAAATATAAAACAAAGACTTTCGAACACCTGAACGGTGTTCCTCATCAGTGTAACGTTAAAATGTAATGAAGAGGATAGTTTCCCTCTGAAGAGCATCTAAAAAGGTGGGCGGGGCGAGAAATAATAAGGAAATGAAAGACAAGAAACGTGTATCGTTGTCCTTTCACGATGAAATCTCAAAAGTAGGTGATTATATAAATAAGCACCAAAAGGACATAGAAATTGTTTATACCTACAAAAACACTTTGGCAAAAGCTCTTACAAAGAACAATAACAATACTAAGAGAAATAACGGTGTTTACAAGGTTCCATGTCAGGATTGCAGTGGTTGTTACTACGGGGAAAGTGGTAGGGGATTAGAGGTCAGGTTAAGGGAACACAGAAGGGACAATGATATTCATGCACAGGGCAGCGCTTTGGTGGCTCATAGTTTTATTTATACCACAAAATCCAATGGGAAGGTGCACAAATTATTTTTAAAAGCGACGATTCTCACGTGAGAAGACTAGTTGAAGGCGCCGCTAAAAAACATGGGAATATCTTTTGAAGATAACAAGTCGTTTGCTAATGAAGACCCTTTTATAAACAGTTTCATTGCCAGGCAATACTTAAAGACTTTAATTTTAAAATTGACGTTGACCATGTGAACCCTGATGGTCTGCTTTTCCAGATAGCCGACGTCCCTGTGGGATGTTTCCGACTATGGCACCTATGCAGGAGCAACTTCACAGGTTCGGAGATCGAGGAGGTTGGCGCAACCACAGATATAAAAGCCTAGATGCCGCATCGGCCGCTAGTTGAATAGGCTGGCGCACGTCATCAGGCCCGCCATCTTGGCGCGGTAATTCAAGCAATGTAGCAGGCTGCAGTATATGACGTTTTTTCGCACTATTCGCTTAATATTGCACGGATTTTCTTGTCTGATGGCTCGTTACAAAGCTTACATAATTCCCTACAAGGATCTAATAAAATAAAGTTGTTCCTTATTGTTTGAAAGTTAACTTGCAATGACTTTGTTTTAGCAGGTAGGGGGAAGGGGGCTAGTTGTACACAAATGTTAATATTTACCCATAACTATTGCTGTAAACAATTATTTTGAAATGCTGTGATAAGACAGCCTACGAAAAAAATGGTTAAAACAATATTGTTTAAGGGCCATTAGGTCAATAGGGTAAATCGTGTATGTTGGACGCTAATTTGATGTTTCTAGATTTCTTTCACTGCATTATAGCTATGTAATATTAAAATGTTAATCTGGTCCTTGTAATAAGAACTAAATGGCCAAGCAAGGCCATTTAGTTGATGTTTTGATATAGCCTGCTAATTTCATATCAATGCATATAGATTATCATTACAATGTAGTATCATTAAACTGTTGGAAACAGCAATGAAAAAAAAAAAACTTGTTTAAACTGCTGGGAATATTTATAAATAAATGCACAGATGTACAATAAATGTTATATACATTCAATGTAAGAACAAATATCATGAAAATAAATAATTGTGCAATACATTTTGAGAGTTGTTACTTCAAAGTATAGGCTTAATGACCCATAAGGCCACCCATAGCTTTAAATTTATACATGTGTGACCAAACCAATGAACAGTTAGCTGAAAAAAAATTAGACTGGCCTTATGATTGTGGCCTAGGCTGAAAGGCTCGGTCGTGGGGGGGGGGAGGTACTATGACCGGGTATACAGGGTTGCTCGTCAGGATTGGCTCATTTTGGCAATTTTGGTCTATAGATGGGTCCCCTTCTGGAAGGGTAGAAGTATAGAGATGGCCCAGGCCCTTATCCCAAATAAGGTATAATAATTTGGGTCCTTGACAACACAGGTCTAGAGATGAGCTATACTGAACTGTTAATGCTTGCCATAATGATATATCCTAGTCTGAGCAAATTAAAGGTAGTTTTGTGAAAAATTTAAGTTCTATATAGTTATTTCACCATATAAAATTAGGTCTAAGAGATAGGTCACTTTTGCCACTAGACGAGGTCTCTTGATACCCCCTAAATTTTCCAAAGCCAGGTCTAGAGGTCAGAATTCACTGAGGAGCATCCCGTTCCAAAAAATTGGAAGAATCCCCCCCCCCACCCCCGGCTCAAAGGAGCAGGCAGAGATGCAAAGGCTAGATATCACAGAAATCCTAGTTATTTCTAGGGTCTACTGTAGTTTATTTTAGGCTGAACCCTACAGTTTTATGACTTAAACTTGTAGGCCTGTGCCAAAAATTATATTGGGGGATTTTTTAACAGAGCACTTCGAGAGACAAAGATTTTACTTAAGTTGCACAGATCCATAGCTGTAGGCCTACTTTAGTAATCTGTCTTATCACAGCATTTCAAATTATTGTTTACAGCAATAGTTATGGGTAAATATTAACATTTGTGTACAACTAGCCCCCCTTCCCCCTACCTGCTAAAACAAAGTCATTGCAAGTTAACTTTCAAACAATAAGGAACAACTATATTTTATTAGATCCTTTTAGGGAATTGTGTAAGCTTTGCAACGAACCATCAGACAAGAAAATCTGTGCAATATTAAGCGAATAGTGGCGAAAAAACGTCATATACTGCAGCCTGCTACATTGTTTGAATTACCGCGCCAAGATGTCGGACTTGATGACGTATGTCCGGCCGGCCAATGCGGCATCTAGGCTTTTATATCTATGGGCGCAACTGCCTGTTGAGTTTGGGATTACCTAAAACACGAACCAGCACTTCGATGATGGGCTGTTATTTTCTCGCCCCGCCCACCTTTTTAGATGCTCTTCGGAGGGAAACTATATTCTTCATTACATTTTAACGTTACACTGATGAGGAACACCGTTCAGGTGTTCGAAAGTCTTTGTTTTATATTTTTACATAGAAATATATTTTTTTATATAAATGTGGATATTTTTTAACAATGAAGGAAATGATAAACGGAAACTGAGGACAAAGGTAGGGGTACGGTTGTTCTCAATAAACATGAATACATAAATAAAATGGACAATATCCTTGATGATACATCAAAATTTGAAAAACTCGGCTCCCCTGACTTGTATAATATCATTATATCCGAGGATAAAATTAACCGATTCCTCAGAGCATTGAAACAAAATGCTATTATAGACGAACGTATGTACCAAAGTTTGTTTGTTACAGGTTCTTCATACGATATTATGTATGGTTTGCCCAAGGTTCACAAGACCTTTGTCCCAATGCGTCCTATTCTTTCTTTCCTCTATTAACACAGCCAATTATAATGTTGCTAAATTCCTAGTACCTATTCTGGAACCATTAACTAAGGGCCCTTACACCTTAACGTGTACTGCCGACTTCAAGGATGAAATTATCAAACAGGACTCCGACTTATTCATGGTTAGCCTGGACGTTGAACCTCCTTGTCACCAACGTCCCTGTGGGGAAAACCATTCAGATTATTTTAAATAAGCTTTTTCCTGATTACGATGTTTTATTTCATAATTTCAGCAAGAATCTTTTTAAACAGTTTTTAGAGCTGGCCGTGCTGGACACAGCCTTCATTTTCAATGGAGTTCTGTACAAACAGGTGGAGGGAATGGCCATGGGAAGTCCTTTGGGACCTACGTTCGCCATCATTTTTATGAACTCTGGAAGAGCACACAATGGACACCTGCCCCTTATCCTTCCTCCCTTTATTTTGTAAACGTTATGTTGATGACACGTTTTTCCTATTTAAACAAGATTTTAATGCAGATTCTTTCTTGGACTTCGTCAATACCCAACACCCTAACATAAAATTTACGCTAGAAAAAGAATCTAACAGTAAACTCCCATTTTTGGACGTTCTTGTTTCCAAGAACTCGTTAGGATTCCACACTGGTATATATCTTAAAAGGTACGTTTACGGGTTTAGGTATGATTCTTTATAGTTCGTGTTATTTCAATTTTAAATTAAATGTTGTTTCTACCCTCCTCCACAGGGCTTTTACTCTGTCATCTAATTGGCTGACCTTTCATGAAGAAATAATAACACTTTCAAACTATTTCAGGAACAACTGTTTCCCATCAAAACTATTCTTCAGACAGTTAAATAGTATGTTGAATAAGAAGATGACGCCACCTCCTCTATATCACACTGTCCCTAAAATGAATTTGTACGCGGAGTTCCCCTACATACAAGATGACCCTTTCAGTAAGAAATTTCTAACCATCATCCAGAAGGAATTACCAGCCCTCAACCTGAAACTCAAGTTCAAAGACAAGCTCAGTCCTTTGTTTACATCCAACGCTATATATAAGTACAAGTGCCCCAGATGTAGTCAGGGGATCTATGTCGGATGTAAAAAGAGGCTGTTGCGAGTGCGCATTGATGCTCACAGAGGGGTCAGCTTCAGAACTGGGAGCAGACTGTCTAGCCGTGAACAATCTAATATTAAAAACCATACAAAAATATGTAACACTTTTATAGACAATAAAGATTTGTCGATAGTAGGACAGGTACAAAAAGAAAACGACTTAACAATACTGAAATCCATTATTATCAAATTGACCGCACCACCGTTAAACTCCCAAACGTCATCCACACAATTGTTTATTGCCTGATGGTCTTGTTGAGCTGCTTTTCTCTGTCTGTATGTTTGGTATTGTTTTCTGTCACTCTCTATCTCTAGTTGTAACTCTATACGAGTACAGTAGTATATTTTTAACTTCCTTCTGGGTAGGTTGTCACGAGCCATTTGCTTGTTCTTCAAGTAAATGCTTTAGCAATTAGATTCTGAATGTTTTAATTTAATTATAATATGTAATTCGGATTTTATTAGTTTATTGATTGCCATGTTCGCTTGTTTGCAGCCTAGAAAATGCAACTATGTGGAGTTGTGAAACGTCGGCATGTATTTTAATAATTGCATATGGATAGTGCCTTTCCCTGACCTGCCTTGGATTGCACTTGTTGCTCCGGAAATTGGATTTATATATATATATATATAAGTATACATACATACATACATATATATGTATGTATGTATGTATGTATATATATATATATATATATATATATATATATATATATATATATATATAAAATGTATTTAAGTATGTACGTAGAATAAATTCAATTCATATATATATATAATATATATATATATATATATATATATATATATATATCTATATATATATATATATATATATATATGAATTGAATTTATTCTACGTACATACTTAAATACATTTTATATATATATATATATAATATATATATATAATATATATATAAAGAGAGAGAGAGAGAGAGAGAGAGAGAGAGAGAGAGAGAGAGAGAGAGAGAGAGAGAGCAAAGACATCATGATACGATGATGTTATTGGTTCTAGCCAGTTCTAATAAAAATGCATTTGAGTTAGACAGCTATATGTATATGTGGGCTAAATTAAACTTGAATTCGCCTTCGTATTGCTGTGCGTTATCACCAGGCCTAAACATAGCATGTTAACTGGGTGGGCGACTGTCCACCTTCAAAACTTAATTACCCACCCACTCATTTAATTTCGTCTAAAACGTACTATCTACTTACCTCTCTATACACACACACGCACGCACACAAACACACACTCACTTATATATATATATATATATATATATATATATATATATATATATATATATATATATATATATATATATATAAAATCTTATTCATATAGGATTGGATTGGATTATAAAATTTACGCCAAAGGACAAGCGCTGGGACCTACGAGGAAATGGACAGTAAGAAGGTCTGAAAGGCCTAACATGAGGAAAACCTCGCAGTTACACTGCGAAACAATTGTTAGAGAGGGTGGAGAGTCAGTGGATGGATGAAAGAGAATATGAACGGAGGTAGAGAAAGGGAATAAAACAGAACATTTTGAGTATGTCTCATACATCTTGTTCAATGCTGAGTAGTCTTTTCAACCAAAATATATGTTGTTTTATTTCAGGTTAAGCTTTGCAGACTTATTAAGTATAACTAAAACACTGTTTCTTTGAATATGGCGGAATTAGTAAATTTGTAAAACTGTTTGTTGCTGTAACTAAAATAAATATTCAATAAAATATGACATAAAATAAAAAGTACTGTATTAAATACAATTTTCATTATGTATGAACAATTATTGATAAATAATGCATATGGCTTAAATAAGTGTACAATATTCGCGTATGATATTTTACATGCGATAAACTCAGAAAAAAAAGAAAAAAAGTCCAGTCCCCTTCCACTACAAAATTCTTAGGTTAACCCAGGTTATCACTGCATTGGTTTGGTTGTTCACATTTTAGGCGGATCACCAAGCAAGTGTAAAATGTATTTCTGTTAAATATTTCATATAGCATGTATACATAAAGAAAGATGGCAACCAATATGGCAGCCAAAAATCTTAAACAATCGCGCCTCAGGATTCAGTAGGCATGGGAAAATGCCTTCCTGTTCAATGTAACAGTTTGAGAGTCTATGTATAATTTAGGTGGCGGTTTTATCATTTGTTTTAGTTTAAAAGAGTGAGTGTCAGTGCACAACCAGGGCACATTGGTGACTTCTCTGCTGTGTAACTCAGCATGGGGTTCAGCGTCAGCTAATCTTGCTTTACTTACGCTGTACCTAGCTTTGCGTTAGCGTAGTTTAGTGTCCCAAATGCCGTCTAATAGGCCCATATCAATTAGCTGGTAAAAAGTATATATATAGTTGGTAGATCTAGTTAGACATTCACGCCTCCCTGGAACTGGCTAGGAGGTGCCAGGTACGATAAGAGGAGCTCTACATGGTTTGTTCTTGTGCTTACCTGGATGGTGTACAGATCACATGGGACTTAAATGGCACTCGATGAATGATAGGGCTAGGTGTAGGGTGACTGAACCTAGTTGTTTCCCATTCATCAATGTGCATATCAGATAAGGTGGTAAAAGGATAGCTTCTCGGCTTTAGTCAAGAGCTCATAATGGCAAGTGTAAATTCAATCACAGGCAAAAGGAAGACCAACTGGAACAAATGTTGTCTTTGCCTGGGCGACAAGAAAAATAAAGGTGTAACTTCACCCTTGGCCTCTGCACATCATAATCCTGAACATGATGGGTATGTAATGATTTCAACTAATGTGACATTTTTCCAGAAAGTGGTGAAATACTGCTCAACTTTGACCCAGCAAGGCTGGACGAAGGCAGTGGCATAGAGGCAACACTATGACAAAAAGTGGCAAAATACCATAAGAACTGTACGGTCATGTTTAATAATGCAAAACTTGACCGTGCAAGAAAGCGATCTACAGTTGAATGTAGTGAACCACAGGAAAAGCATGCTAAACAGCGTCGAATGAGTCATGAAAATGAAGCATGAATTTTTTTGTGACAATGTGATACCTGTATCAGATACTCGACATCTAATAACCATGAATCTCAACCGGAGATTACATGAGTGCACTCACACACTCAATGATGGTAAATTATTGGCAAAACTTGGTGCAAGAGATAGAACTGCACAAGAGCTGAAATACCATCTTATATGTCTCACTGGCCGTTCTTCCATGCATTTACAGGTTGTGATGTGGTCTCAGCCTTTAGAAACAGAGGAAATAAAATAGTATGGCAGACATGGGACATTTTTCCAGAGGCCACTCCAGTTTTTTTTCCAAACTCAGCAAATACCCACCAACCATCGAAGATGGTGATTTGAAGATTCTGGAGAGGTCTGTGGTCCTTATGCCAAGCACTGTTGAAAATGTGGATGAGGCCAACTTGACTTGTTTGCCAGAAAGCAGAGACCATATGAAGCCATCCCTCCAACCAGAGCAGCTCTGCTTCAACACACCAAACGTTCAGCATATCAGGCAGGTTGTGTATGTATAGGGTCAGGCGATTGTGTGTGTGTGTGTGTGTGTGTGTGTGTGTGTGTGTGTGTGAGAGAGAGAGAGAGTATCCTAGCCCAGGAGAAAATATCTACAGCAATATCATAAAAGTAAACCAAAATGTACTCCTACTGAGAAGAATTGTAAGATTATCATATGGAAAGAAGTAACACTGTGTCCGCTGACGAGGCAGTCCTGAAATCCAAACTCAGTACGGGTCCGTGCATGTCATAT
>NC_087203.1:21148869-21176369 GCF_015104395.2 Macrobrachium nipponense
CCCTCTAATCATCGAACATACCAAATTGCAGCCCTCTAGACTCAGTAGTTTTTATTTTATTTAAGGTTAAATTCAGCCAAAATCGTGGGGCTGGCATAGGTATAGGGCAGGCCACCACCAAGCCGTGGCTGAAAGCTTCATGGGCCGCGACTCGTACAGAAAATTCTATTGCGCCGAAGAAACTTTTGCATACTTTTTATTTGTTTTATTTTAATTCTACCCTATTCATTTTGAATGAACTGTGCGATTCACGCTTGATGAACATAAAATTATTTCGCAAAAATATCGAGCAAACGGAAACGAGTTACTGGAAAGAGATGAAGATTCAGGATATGAGTTCTAAAAGGTAAGAATGCTACTTGGCGGTGTTCCTTGTCCTCACCAGATAATGAAAATTGCTTGACCATAGAAACCGGTTCCACGAAACCCTTTGAGATGGAAAATTGGCGTTGTCATATCCATCCGGTTCCAGGACGTCAACAGTATACTTCACGATTAGGATTCTTAACTGGAAGGGCTCTTGAAAATTCACCCTCATTTTCTGGAATTACTCGTAATGTTATATTGATATTGCGTGCTGTTATATAAATTCCCCATGTACATACATGCAACATTGTTTACAACTCAACATGACATCATTATATAGTATATAATGTTGTCATATTGAGTTGTGAACAATGTTGCATGTATATACATGGAGAATTTATATAATATCACACAATATCAATATAGCAGTATATAATATATACTGCAGGTTTGCAAGACTGTATCTTATGGCTACAGACAATAAAAGAACCATCCATTGGTCACACATGCAGTGCTGAAGAAAATCTACTTTTAAATCCCTGTAGGGGTTAGTGCAATCAGTGTACCTCACACGGTGCACTGTAGGCAATGTATAATTTGAAGGTTCTCTGCACCATTCCTTCGGCTCATAGTTGCAACCCCTGTCTTTCCTTTTATTTTACCTCCGTTCATATTTTTCTGCCATTTGACTTTCCTCCCTCTCCTAACAATTGTTTTATAGTGAAACAGCCAAGTTTTATTCCTTTTAAGGCTTTAAAACCTCCTTTACCCTCAATTTCCTTTTCAGCGCCGAATGACCTTATAGGTCCTAGTGCTTGGCCTTAGGCCTATTTTTTTTCCAATTTCAACTTATAAGAAAACCAAAAAAAGACAAAAAAGTAAGGAAAAAAATAGCAATCGATTCAAAAGCCTAGAATTCACATCTGTACATTTGATAAAACGTCTTTTATTTTCTCGTCGTTATGGATTTCTTAAAATAATTTCATAAAGAAAGCTCACAAACTGACTCATCTTCCCCTTCTGTTTATCTCAATTACGTCCCGCTAAGCTATCCTTAGGGGAATTTATGGCCTCCCCTCTTTCCTTTGCCACTTCCTAACATATTCCCAGTGCTACGTTGGCATTAGGATTGTGCAGACGAAGAGCATGCTTAGTTATATGTTATATACGGTCTGTTACACAAATTCAATTTAGACACTTAAGTTGGACATCCCGCAAAGCGTCCCTTCATGAATTTCAAAGACTCCCGGTGGCACTGCAGTTTCAGAGGGATTTCCAACCCGATGCGCGAGACATTGTAATCGCTTCGATATCTCGATTGATATCCAGGCTTTCACGTTGAAGCCTTCTGTAAAAAGTGTAACATAAGGGAAGAAAATATAATACGAGTAAAGAATTGACGTTTGATTGGACTGAAAGGCCAAGAGCGATTACTTGTTTATCACAGGATTTAATATTTTCATCTCAAGATCATTTCCAATTTGCCAGATAACTGAATGGTTCATAAATATAATTTCTCGTGAGCAGGGTTACAAAATTATGCTCTTGAATTAAACACTTTTAACTTTCAAATGGCTACAGGAGAATTCTTTCCTATTCAACCTGAAACCATTCATACTTCACTCTCGCTTTTAAAGATTTCAGAAACTAGCTGAGTAGAAATTTCATTTCTCAGTACGCATATTTATTTAGAAAGAGAATTCCGATCAGGTATTTGATAGTGTCCCTGTCCCCTTTAACATTTCTCCCGTGTCCTGGTAGCGCCTTGCCTGTCTTAGCATCTTCCATAGGGATGCTCCTGCACAGTAACAAAGTCAGTGTATATGGCAGACAATATTCCCTGCAAACAGACCGGGTTGCGTAAGGTCATCTTGAGAGCCAGGGTTTCTTGTTTTAGGTTTCTGTATCCAGGGATTTCGTGACAAGTTTGAGCCTTCTCGGGAAATCCCGGGATTTACCGAGATTAGACATAATAACAAATACCCTATGAAAATCAACATCTGGAACTTGTTGAATTTCATGCTACATATTATCATTTTCATTCAACTAAGGAAATCTTTGTGGTATATACTGGTACTTTAGCATGTTTATAATTGGAAGTTTGAACAGAGATTGATATGAATTATATGATTTTACTAACGTAGTAAGGAGTACAATTATACGCAGCATGACAACATTTGCACATTCTTAGTGGAAATGTAACACCTGAAAGGATAAGAGGATTGTGAGTCCAGTTAATCTCATCATAGTTCACAGAGAATTGTAGATAATAGTTCTTAGTCCTACGATGAGCATAATAGGCCTTACGATTGTCTTATCCTTTTGTGAATTCAGGCTTTGTTGTTCATGAAATAACTTTTCAGGAAGCATAAGCAGTCAATGCTTTTGTCTATCAGCCTTGTTCTTATTTTGTTAATTAAAAGCCCAGCAGCCGAGAAAGCCCTTTCAGCTACAATTGAAGTTGGTGGCACAGAGTGGAGGGCCTGAAATAACTTCGCTGCCTGAAGTTTGTCGGTTAGTGTCGTTTTGCATCTGAAGACATCTGACGAGACTAGAGGATGGCTATGCAATTTGCATTTCCTCCTCGGTGGAGGTGCTGACTGCAGGTTCTTGATAACATTTTTTAGCTGCTTCCATGAGGATGTACACTGATCTTGGTGAACTTGTTAGTCCTTCTGCACTAGTAAGGTTATCATAAGGCCTGCAAGAAATGAACTCCTTTTATTTACTCTTTTGTGTAGGGAACTTATAAGCTTCTTTGAAAATAGAGAATTCTGTTCATTCAGTATAAATGAATTTTCCCTCAGAACCAATCGCTGCAACATGTCTACTAAGCTATTCAACCTAGTTTCTGAGTTCAGTTTCAGCGTCAATTCTTTCCCATACTCACTCACGACATGCTTCCGTAGTTTTTCGTTTTTTGTTGGTGATCGTTTACAGATTTTCACAATTCTAATCTCACCGTATTTTCTAACACATCGTCTGATACTAATTCTGAAACATTACTCAACTCCTCTTCTTTAGTATCTAAAAAAGTTAAGTATATTCTAAAAATGTAAAGTATAGTTTATTTTAACCAGACTACTGAGCTGATTAACAGCTCTCCCAGGGCTGGCCTGAAGGATTAGATTTTTTATGTACGTGGCTAGGAACCAATTGGTTAACCTATAGCTTATTGAGGGATCGGAATCAAATTATATCATGAAATGAATCTCTAATCACCAGAAATAAATTCCTCTGATTCCTCATTGGGGGGAGTTGGGAGCGAACTTAGGCTAACTGAATGACAGGCGAGTACGGAACCGAGGAGCTTTCTTCAGTTTCTATTGCAGTAGTAGTTTCAGTACAATCCTGCTCTTGGATCTCGGTGAGGCCTTGAATTTCAAACTCATCAGTGTTCTTGTACAATACATCGGAAACTGCTAAGCGTATTCCATAAGGATAACTCAAATGATGATGTGTTCATCATTTCCCCAAATGTTACCATTGGAGAGGAACAAACTAACACCATCAGTTACACTTCTTTTTATTTTTACAAATTTCCAGAAGACTCTACTGACACCGAGTTATATTTGTTTCCAAAAAGTTTGTTTAAGATATTCCCCTTGAAAATAAATTTACAATCACGTAGGTGGACAAAAAGAAAGCGTGATTTTTAAAATGGGTTTATCTTTGGATAATACACATCGCTAAAAAATAAGCATTACTTGAATATCAATTTATACAATAGTGGTACTTTCTGGAATTGAGGAATGGTGAGAGTTGTAGGTTCACTTCCAGCAAAAGCTGCAGTTGAGGTGGTTATGAATAAACTGGCCGAGTGAACCTACAACTTCTGGAAGCCCAACTCTTTGAAAGTGAACCTGCAACTCTCACCATTCCTCAATTCCAAAAAGAACCACTATTGTGTAAATTGATATTCAGTAACGCTTATTTTTTAGCGATGTATATTCATCCAAAGATAACCCAAACGTAACTCCATCATTTTCCATTTTGTAATATAAAACATCACGCTTTCTTTTGTCACATTGTGATTGTAAATTCTATTTCAAACGGGGAATATCTTTAAACAAACTTTTTGAATCAAACATACTCGGTGTCAGTAGAGTCTTCTGGAAATTTGTAAAAATAAAAAGAAGTCTGTATTTAAGGGAAGTTAACTCGGCAAGTCTTCCAGTTTATCATCTTTCAGTGAATGTTACATTTTCAAAATCTATAAATAAATATAAATCTTTGATATTACACCTTAGATAGATTTCATTCCTTTTCCTGTCTAATAGAAGGGTGGGATAAATAAATATCCGGGTGTGTTGTACGGTTTGGGGTGTTCTCTGCTCTAAGTGTGTTCTACAATCTAGGTGTGTATTACGCTTTGAGTTTTTACCATGCAACGCCGGGTACATCAGCCGGTGATTGATAAAAATTCCATATACCACTATGCCTGAACTGACCATAGCTCATTGTCCTGCAAAGCCTTGCTAGTAGGATTTTTTTTTTCAAGTATTAACTTACACAATTCTCAATTCCTTACACAGATACTTGCCACCCTTTATCTACAATTACTTCAGTTTTCTGTAAGGAATAGTAATTTCTCTTATGCATAAGAAAAAGGTCATAATCTTCCTGTTACATCTATGGCATTCTTTATTTAAGGTCATAGAAGTGACAGAAAGACTGTGACCTTAAAAATATGATCGTTTTTTGACTGAGAAAAAGACAAATTAAGTGATGAAAGAGAGTGGGAATGTGGATGAATAGTTTTTTTATAATTCGGTAGGATTAAGAAATGTAACAGTAAAGAGGAATTGTATATAAAAAATGAAAGAAAAGCAGTGATCCTGGGCCAGACTGATGCGGGTTCAGATTGCTTTTTTTTTTTTTTTTTTTTTTTTTTTTTTTTTTTTGTTTTTTTTTGTTTTAGCGAGGTAACGCTAACTGAAGGAGAAAAAATCTTCTCTTCCCCCACCAGATTTTTGTGCTTGGAACTGTTCATAATAGGAAAGAACTTATTCAAGGTAGATCATTGGATACAAATCCATGTAATGAATTGTGTATGATAGCGCTTTATTGTACAAGAATTTCAGCGGCAACATCATGAAAAAAGTAAGCTATTGAAGATGACGGAAACGAACCCTTACGAATAGGGGGCTTTTATAATGACCGCATCAATGTGTGTGTGTGTGTGTATATATATATATATGTATATATATATATATATATATATATATATATATATATATATATATATATATATATATATATATATTCACAAATGCTTCGATATCAATAACATAGTGTATTATTGAATTCATTGTTTCTAGGGGGTAACTTACAAACAAAGGGAATTATCAAGACGTAGATCTGCAGCGGCCAAGATACGCACCTCCGAGTTTGCTTTAAATTCAATTGATAAATAATAGAGTACCGTAGCCATGACGTCGCGGATCACGTGCTCCACCACTTGCTCTTTTCGCTCCATTAGAAATGAGAAGGCCCAGATTTGAATCGCCCATGAAATCGGTAATACAGGGGAGTTAGCATTTTGACCCATATAATTGATTTGAAATAAGTATTTGTATAATGTATATATGCTGCTTAGTTGTAATTTAATTTTTTACATACTATAGTATAAATTTGTATTTTTCTGTCAAAATATATGGTTCTCAATGCTAACTTTCGTCTGTTAGCGATTTTCTGGCCGTTTCAAATCCGGCCGCATTCATTTCTTAGGGAACGGAAACAGACAAGGGTCTCAGTGAGCAGTGGTGATTCCGTCACACGACGTTGCTCCTTATTCTTCGACCATTCTTGCCGGTCCAGTTGTAATCTTGAGTTTTAATGATTTACATCGCATAACGAATTGGATATCAAATGACATTTTTAGTTAATTAAATCACAATGGTAAAATATAAAGTTTCATCCCAACCACTCGAGAGTAAATATAATTCCTTAGGTAAAAAGGATTTTAAAGGTTATTCACCACTTTGGTGGCGACTTGAATCAGGCTTGCAGAGGTTGTCTCGGTTGGGGTTGGGGTTGGTTGGAGTTGGGGGGTGGGGTGGGTGGGAAAAAAGGGTTCGTGCTCTGAACTGGCCAATCAGAGCCATGCAAACGCGACCAAGCCTATGTTTTTAATCTATCCGCGTCTTTCAAATTTCATTTTATCTTTATTTCTCCTCTT
This sequence comes from Macrobrachium nipponense, assembly GCF_015104395.2. NCBI lineage: Eukaryota > Metazoa > Arthropoda > Malacostraca > Decapoda > Palaemonidae > Macrobrachium > Macrobrachium nipponense. Next base: position 21,155,357 of record NC_087203.1, read on the forward strand.
ATCTTTTTTTTTTCTTTTTGCTGACGTTATCATATTTGTAAGAGACAAAATAAGGGAAAAATGACAGCAGTAATATCCTGTACGTATAGTAACTACATTTTTCCTTTTTATTTTTATTTTGTGAAGACGTTCTTAACTGCTATATTGTATGTTGTTCGTAAGAATATACTAGTATATGTATATCGTGTTGTAAATGTGAGAAAATGGTAGCAACTGATTGTTTACCATCCAGATTTTTTATTGTTTAAAATCACACACACGCGCGCGCACACAGACATATATATATATATATATATATATATATATATATATATATATTATATAATATATATATATATATATAAATTAGATATATATATATACCGTATATTATATATATATATATATAGATATATATATTGCACATATATATATATATATATATATATATATATATATATATATATTGCATGTATATATATATATATATATATATATATATATATATATATATATATATATATATGTGTGTGTGTGTGTGTGTGTGTGTGTGTGTGTGTGTGCGCGCGCGCGGGTGTGTGTGATTTTAAACAATAAAAATTCTGGATGGTAAACAATCAGTTGCTACCATTTTTCCCATATTTACAACACGATATACATATACTAGTATGCAGAAGCCAGGTACTATGTCGTACCTCTAAGTAAATGGGGATACAATCCACAATGAAGTAAAATCCTCTTGTAGATTAAAATATATATTCTTGTACAGGATTAAAGCTTTCGACCATCAACTGTGGTCTTGTTCACTAAAATGTGATATGTCACCTCAAGGAACTAACAAGTAAGAGCACAAACATTTGAAAAAACAACGGTTGGGTAACAAGCTAGTTCATATTATGAATGATCAGGCGGTTGAGCCCTCGTTCTTTCCAGAATTCGTCTAGATCTTCGTGGGGGAATGTTTCTATTGTCAACTGCTTGTTCTATAGTGGTTGGGTGGTGTTTGTTGGAAAAATGACCTAAGTGGAGTAAACAGGAGAGGAAGCAGCATCGTTTATTGGCACATATATTTCTAAAGTTTGAAATTTTCCCTTTCCTACATATCTCTTCACAAATATCTGTATTTTCTGCAATGCCAGTATTTCCTGCAAAGGTCTCGTTTAATGAAATTAACGCCCCTTCTACTACTCGTCTCAAAGTCCTGTCGTTACATGCAAAAACAACCTTTGTACCTTTAAAATTTATTGCGTGGTTTTTCTCCCATGTATGTTGCGCAATTGCACTGTGTGAACTTCCCCTTCTGCAAGCAGCAACGTGTTCTTCCCTTCTCTTATCAATGGAACGTCCGCTTTCTCCCACGTAACATTCATTGCAATCACTAACAATGGTATTACATATCTCCTACATTCTCTCTATACCCGAGTGATCTGGAGCACAGAAGGAAGTGCTCGAAATATATGGTTACAACGTTAAAATAGTGTTTTACGGGCCGTTTATCTTCATATTATACTGTTGTATTACTGTAAAAGGACATTCTATATATAATATATATATATATATATATATATATATATAATATATATATATACGCATATGATATATAGATATATATATTATTTGTTGGAGTTTCTCAGGAGTCTTTAAATGAGATGCAGTGCAAGCTTCTTCCCTTCATTCACACTAGAATGATACAGTCACAGATACAAGTTCAACAATGAAGACTACAAATCAATTTGAAGTTCTGTTAACAGCAACTGCTCTGGCTTTGGGTAGCTGACCAACTTCGTCAGAGCTGTGCGGCAGACCTTTCTTTTTCCAACTGGTGCTCTCCTTCGCTGCTGGGCTTCTAAAAGATTCTACAAAGGAGAATGTCCCACCTACAATAGGCGGGATATGCTTTTTTGCCCTCCTGTTGGTCATTCATATTGGTTTTAGATTATCTAACGCCGTCCTTTAGGTGTGATGGATTGACTTTAATTCCTCCCTTGTGGGTAGAACTTATGACGTCACCGTAACTGTCGAGTTTCCGGCAAGAGTGTAGAGGTCGGGGTCATAGGGTTAACGATTTTTATGGAACGCCGCTTTGATTAAAACTTTGTGCGTGTTGCGGCTGCTGTTGGGGACTCTTCCTGTGACTAATTCTCTCTCATCTCTCTCTCTCTCCGCTCTCTCTCTCACTCTCACTGTCTTGTTTCTCTTTCTTTTATATTAACGCTGTTTCTAACTGACATTCTCTTAGCTATCATTACATATGGCAGTCCCCGGGTTGTTACGAACGGTTTCAGCTTACGGCATTCTGAGTTAAGGTGCTTTTCAATTATATCCATCAGAAAATTATTTCCAAGGTTATGACGCCTACAAACAACTGATAGTAGAAGAAAAATGATGCCAAAAATGCAAAATAATCAATATTTGAAGTTTTTTTTTGATGAAAATGCAATAACAATGCAGTTTACATAGTTTTTAAACGTACCAAAAGCATTAAAAGTAAGTTTTCTTAGGATTTTTATGATGTTCTGGCTTATGACAATTTTCGGCTTACGACGCGGTCCTCAAGCAACGGAACCCCCGTCAGAAACCCAGGGACTGCCTGTAATACATTTTGCAGAGGTTGGACCAATACCCATAGAGAACGGCAAGCGATTTGGGTGAAACACCCGATGCCTTTTTTTTTTGGTTTTTTTACAAACTTGCAATTATGGGGGTAGTCTCTCGTTTGGACGAGGGGTTTTTCGTATAATGTGGTTCTGACCCCACAGTAAGCTGCAAGTCTCGTTGCTAGCTGCCCAATTGGTTCCAACAACCAAAAAATAACTAATCCTTCGGGCCAGTCCTAGGAAATCTGCTTATCAGTTCAGTGGTCTGGTAAAACTAAGATATACTCAAGTTTTACAAATTTGGCTTTATGTAGCTAATTTTTAAAAATACTAATAACCGCAAAACAAATTAAGATGCAGATACTTTCACCAATGTAACAAATTCATATTCAATAAAAAGCTAGAAAGAAAGAAGCACATCAAAAATATCAATAATAGCACAGAGATAAAGACAAAAAGTTTATAAGAGAGAGAGAGAGAGAGTATTGTTTGCAGTTTTTTTGGCGTGTGTAGTTTCTAGCAACGAAAATGCGCTGTGAATTGAATAGTCTTTTACCTGTCCAATTGTTATTATTCTTAATGTAGAATGAAATGGTCATGGAAACTACTAATCCACAAACAATATTATGGTGTGGACACTTTTTTTAAACTAACAGAATAGCATATACAAAGGTTTAAGGATAACGCTGCCCATGCATGTGGTGAGAGGTAAACCTTTGATAGAAAGTGACTTGGGACACGCACAAAATTTGACAGTGACTTGTTCCCGCCCCACCTTACCATCTACAGCTACTGACTTAAGCCACTTGAGACCCTGAAAATGTTTGTAAACAAAACGAGCCTGACATCGACATCAGGAAACGTCAACGTCATATTTTACAGAATTCTTTACCATTATTCACTTCTTCAATTGTGATCATAGCATACTAGTATTATTTGTATGGATGTTGTTCAGTGTTACCACAGGTTGATCTTTGGCTGGCTAGCATATATAAACCTTAAAACAGCTATAAGACCTTCTTTTCCTTTGCATGAGAAGGTTGCACAGGCTGGAATATTGAAAAACGATCCAAAAAGTAGAGGAAATAGACCCTGATAAAATTAGTTGAGCCAAAAAACTGCAGCCTAAGATCGGTCATATAATACGCAGCCTAACTCACCAATGCCAAGGTAGCAGATATTGGTTCCAAACCCTCCCCAACACAAGAACTAGTACAATGGTAAGGGGGACCCACCCTGCAGTAGAGTTGACTTTCGTAAAGAGAAGTTAAATTCCTACAATACATCTCGCTGGCAATAGCTTTTAAAATATGCCAATCAAAATTGTCAGCGATAATTAATTCGTTTACAACATTTATAGCATTAGCTATAACTCCATCGGCACTGCAAACTACTTTGCTCTTTGAAACAGAATCTGAGTTGAGTTATTTTCTATTACAATGCATCGTGAAAACAATGAAGAAGATATCATTAAGAAAGATATTTTACGATTGCCCTGGTGATAAAACGAAACTAATAAGATGAGGCTTGTTCACCATGGTATTAAACCAGAAAAGAACTTGAAAGTCTCTCTCTCTTTCATAATTTTTTTTATCTCTGTCCTATTATTAATATTTTTTTTATCTGCTTCTGTCTTTCTATCTTTCTACTAAATACGAACTTGTTACATTGGTGAAAATATCTTAATATTTCATATTGTGTTAGTATTTCAAGGAAATCACATGCGGTATAGCAGTAATTCGCAAGTGAACTGAAAATTTTGCTAATTTGCTGCTGTAGGTATTGGGTATGATTGTAACAATACTGCAGTCGTAAAGAAATTATCCGAATATATTGAGAATAAAAATGCTTAGGAAGTCAGTTAGTTCAGAATTGGTATTTCCAATAGATTATCGTATCCTATCAACAGACGCGACTGTCCACAAGATCGATACAAAGCTTTTCACCCAACAGTGTTAACGGTGGTGTTCTGTAATCAGCAAGCCATCTCATATATATATATATATATATATATATATATATATATATATATATATATATATATATATATATATATACATGAGGTGGCTTGCTGATTACAGAACACCACCGTTAACACTGTTGGTGAAAGTTATGTATCGATCTTGTGAACAGTCTGTTGGGTGCTTAATTAGTTACTTGTTCAACTGCTTCGGGGTTTCATAGTCGCGGATTCGTGTTCGCTCTGGATCAGGAGGGAACGAACTATTGTGTGCCATGGTACCAAAACACTTCTTCCTCTCACTATACTTTAGAGCGGTGTATTACACCATCATCACTAGCGAGAGAACACAGGATGATTATTTTTTTATAACAGGAATTAGATAGTTTCTTAAGAGACCTACCTCGTTGCCTTAATTGACAGTAAGTCTCGGAATAACCTGCAGCGATGTGGACAGACGCATCCACCCCGTGTAATCGCTGTAATGAGTGTCACATTGCTAAAGAGGATGGAGAGAATTAGGGGGAACTGTAGAATCCTTGACTGGAAATGGTACCCCTACGTATAACTCATTAATGATATATTTTCTGTTTATCTCTATCTTATGCTGGCAATTTAGATGTAGCAGTAAAAGTAGTTTACTTTTATAAGTGTAATAACAAACAACAAGGGCGCGTTCACAACAAATGCGCCACGTCGAGTCGACCAATTGCGGGCCTCGCCAGCCCGCCCTGGGACGCCTAGCAAGAAAGAGAAAAAGAGTAAACCGTTAAACTTATTTACTTTTATAAGGTGTTAATAACAAACGAAACAAGGGCATTGCATTCCACAAAATGTGATGCATTAAGTGGACCAATTGCAGGCCTTCCCTGACGTCCAGGGACTCCTGATGGGCATTGCCCATTCCCCAGACACCAGGCGAGACTTGCCCACCCTCCCAGGACACCGCTTGCACGTTCCCGGGTATGGGCGGGTGAAGCCCTCCAGTATCCCGGGACTGAAAGCCAAAGCCAACCAGGTGTCAAAGGACAGGAAGGAAGGTGAGCCCCCAGGTGTCCCGCCGGGATGGACGGGCGAGGCCATACAATTTCGTTTTTCCTAGGACAGCAGGCCAAGCCTGCCCGTCCCAGAACTTCTGGCGGGGATGGCCACTCCCATTCCAGGAACACCTTGCGGGCCTCACCCACCGGGAACCTGGATGCGAGATGGGCATCACTCACCTGTCCCGGGACACCTGGCAGACCTCGCCCACCCGTCCCGAGAAACCTGGCGGGCCGCACCTGCCCGACCCAGGACACCTGGCGGGCCAAGCCAGCCCGTCCAGGGACACCTGGCTGGCCGAACGCGCCCCCCTCCACCACCCGTCCAGGGAGACCCTGGCGGGCCACGCCCGCCCCTCCAGGGACGCCTGGCGGGGGCCGCCTGCCTGCCCGTCCGGGACGCCTGGCAGGCCTCTGCCCGCCCTCCCGGGACGCCTGGCGGGAACCTCTGCCTGCCCGTCCCGGGACGTTCTGGCGGGCCTCGCCAGCCCGTTCGGGGTGGGAACGGGCAGGCCCGGGACAGAAAAACGCTGGAAAACCTGGGCACCCGGCTGACAAAGTCCCAAGACACCTGGGGGGTCCTCATCCTGCCCCTTCCCGGAACCCGTAGCGGGCCTACCCACCTCCAGGCCCGCACCCACCCGTCAGGCCCGCCCACCCGTCAGGCCCGCCCACCCCGTCCAGGGACGCCTGGCAGCCTTCCCGCCCTCCCGGGACGCCTGGCGGGCTCGCCCGCCCGTCCGGGACACCTGGCGGACCTCCCCCCGCCCGTCCCGGGACGCCTGGCGGGCCTCGCCCATAGTTTTTCCGTTTCCCAGGAACGGGCGGGCGAGGCCCCGCCAGGTGTCCTGGGACACCTGGCAGGCCTCGCCCACCCGTCCCAAGAAACCTGCAGGCCCGGGCAGGCCCGGCTGACCAGTCCCAAGACACCTGGGGGACCTCATCTGCCCCTTCCCCTTCCCGGAACCCGTACAGGCCTCGCCCACGCCCGTCAATGAAAAGGGCCCGCCCACATCCCATCCCGGGACACCAGGCCTTCCCGTCTCGAAACCGCCTCCCGCCGCGTCCCGGGACACCTGGCGGGCCCTGCCGACCAATCCCAAGACACCTGGGGGGCCTCACCTGCCCACTTCCTGGCCTGCCCACCCATCCCGGGACGCCTGGCGGGCCTCGCCCACCCATCCCGGGACACCTGGCGGGCCTCACATGCCCCTTCCCAGAACCCGTAGCGGGCCTCGCCCACCCGTCAAGGCTCGCCCGCCCGTACCAGGACAACTGGCGGGCCTTCGCCCGCAGCCGTTCCCAGGAACGGGCGGGCGAGGCCCGCCAGGTGTCCTGGTACACCTGGCGAGGTCCTCGCCCACCCAGCAGTCCCGAGAAACCTGGCGGGCACCCGGTCTGACCAATCCCAAGACACCTGGGGGACCTCACCTGCACCTTCCCGGAACCGAGCAGGCCATCGCCCACGCCCGTCAAGGCCCGCCCACCCATCCCGTAACACCAGGCCTTCCCGTCTCGGGACACCCTGGCGGGCCTCGCCCGCCCGTCCCGGGACACCTGGCGGGCCCTGCCGACCAATCCCAAGACACCTGGGGGGCCTCACCTGCCACTTCTTGGGACCCGTAGCGGGCCTCGCCCACTCGTCAAGGCCTGCCCACCCCGGGACGCCTGGCGGGCCTGCCTCGCCCACCACATCCGGGACACCTGGCGGTCCTCACATGCCCCTTCCCGGAACCCGTAGTGGGCCTCGGCCCACCGTAACACCGTCAAGGCCTGCCCACCCTATCCCGGGATGCCTGGCTGGCCTCGCCCACCCGCCCGGGACGCCGGGTGGGCCTCGCCCACTCCGTCCCGGCGCCTGCGGGCCCCTCGCCCCCCCCCCCCACCCGTCCCGGGAACGCCTGGCGGGCCTCGCCCGCCCGTCCTTGGACGCCAGTGGGCCTCCTCCATCCGTCCGGGACCCGCCTGGCGGACCTCGCCCACGCACCCGTCCCCGTGGGACACCTGGCGGGCCCTGGGGGGGGGCCGGCACCAATCCCTAAGACACCTGGGGGGGGGTCCTCCCACCTGCCACTTCCTGGGACACGTTAATCGGGGGGGCCTCGCCCACCCACCCCGTCCAAGGCCTGCCCACCCATCCTGGGGACGCTGGCAGGCCTACTGCCCCGCCGTTCTCCGTGACGGCCGGAGGGCCTAGCCCGTCCCGTCCCCGGGACGCTGGCAGGCCTATGCCCGCCCGTCCTGGGAAGCCTGGCGGGGCCTAGCCCGCCCGTGCCCATGGACGCTGGCGGGCCTCGCCCGCCCCGCCGGGACGCCTGGCGCCCGGCCTATGCCCGCCCTGTCCCCGGAAACGCGCATGGGCGGCCCTATGCACGCCCGTCCCCGGGACGCCTGGCGGGTGGAAGCCAGCCCCGTCCCCCAGGACGCCTGGCGGCGGAGGCCGCGGTCCCGGGACGCCTGGCGGGCAGAGGCCCGCCGGTCCACCGGGACGCCTGGCGGGCGGAGGCCCACCGGTCCCGGGACGCCTGGGGGCGGAGGCCTCGGCCGGTCCCGGGACGGCCTGGCGGGCGGGAGGTCCCGCGTGTCCCCGGGAAGCCTAGGCGGGGGCGGCCCCCGCCGGTCCTGGGACGGCCTGGCGGCGGGAGGCCCCGCCCGTCCCAGGGACGCCGCGGCTGGGCGGAGGGCCCGCGCTCCCCCGGGACGCTGGCGGGCGAGGCCCGCCCGGTCCCCGGAGGAGGCCTTCGGCAGGCGGGGGGGGAAGGCCCCCCGCCCGTCCCCGGCACGGGCCCCCCTGCGGGCGGAGGCCCGCCCGTCCCCGGGACGCCTCACCCTGGCCCGGCTGAGGCCCGCCCGTACCCGGGACGCCCTGGCGGGGCGGAGGCCCGGCCCGTCCCCGGGACGCCCTGGAGGGCGGAGGCCCGCCCGTCCCCGGGACCCGCCTTTGGCGGGCGGAGGCACGCCCGTCCCCGGGACGCCGGGCGAGGCGGGAGGCCCGCCCGTCCCCGGCGGACGCCTGGCGGGCGGACGCCCGCCAAGGTCCCCGGGACGCCAGGCGGGCGGAGCGCCGCCCGGTCCCCGGGACGCCTGGGACACGTAGCGGGCCTCGCCCACCCGTCAGGCCTGCCCACCCATCCTGGGACGCCTGGGCCAGGCCCTCTGCCCCGCCCGTCTCCGTGACGCCTGGCGGCCTATTGGCCCCCCTCCTCCCGGGACGCCTTGCAGGCCTATGCCCGCCCGCGCCGTCCCTGGAACGCCCTGGCGGGCCTATGCCCGCGGACGCGCCCATGGCCTCCTGGCTGGCCTTGCGCCCGCACGTACCCCAGGACCAGCCTGGGCCCCGGCCCTAATGCCCCCGCCCTTCTAGTAAACCCCGGACTGCCTGGCGCCCCTATGCCCCCGCCCGTCCACGGACGCCTGGCGGGTGGAGCCAAGCCCGTCCCCCAGGACGCCTGGCGGGCGGAAGGCCGCGCCGTCCCCGGGACCGGCCTGGCGGGCAGAGGCCCGCCGGTCCCCGGACGGCCCCTGAGGGCCCGAGGCCCACCCGGGTCCCCGGGACGGCCCTGGCGGGCGGAGGCCCTGCCGGTCCCCGGGAGCGCCTGGCGGGCGGAAGGCCCGCCCGTCCCCGGGGACGCCTTGGCGGGCGGAGGCCCCGCCGTCCCCTGGGACCCTGGCCTGGGCGGGAGGGGGGCCCGCCCGGTCCCCCAGCGACGTCCTGGCGGGCGGGAGGCCGGGGCCCGCCCGTTCCCACGGGAAACGCCTGGCCGGGCGGAGGCCCGCCCGTCCCCCCTGGGACGGCCTTGGCAGTGGGGCTGGAGGCACCCGCCCAGTTCCCGGGACCCCGGCCTGCCGGGCGGAAGATGCCCGCCCCGTCCCACGGACGGCCTGGCGGGGCTGGAGGCCCTGCCCCGTACCGCCCCGGGACGCCTGCGGGCGGTAGGGCCCGCCCGGTCCCCGGGACCGGCCTGGCGGCGGAAAGTCCCGCCCTCCCCGGACGCCTGGCGGCGAGGCCCACCCGTCCCCGGGACGCCTGGCGGGCGGAGGCCCCGCCCGTTACCCCCCCGGGACGGCCTGGGCGGGCCGGACGCCCGCAAGTCCCCGGGACGCCAGGCGGGCGGAGCCGGTTCCCGGTCCCCGGGACGCCTGGGACACGTAGCGGGCCTCGCCCACCCGTCAAGGCCTGCCCACCCATCCCCTGGGACGCCTGGCAGGCCTCTGCCCGCCCGTCTCCGTGACCCCGCCTGGCGGGCCTATGCCGCGGGTAGCCGCCCGGCCCTACCCTCCCCGGACGCCTGGCAGGCCTTGCCCGCCCTCCCTGGGACGCCCTGGCGGGCCTGCCCGCCCGTCCCATGGACGCCTGGCGGGCCCTCGCCTGCCCGGGCCCTCGCCTGCCCTCCCCGGACGCCTGGCGCCCGGCCTATGCCCGCCCGTCCCCGGACGCCTGCGGCCCTTATGCCCGCGCCCTACCCCGGGACGCCTGGCGGGTGAAGCCAGCCCGTTCCCCAGGACGCCTGGCGGGCGGAGGCCCGCCGGTCCTCCCCGGGACGCCTGGCGGGCAGAGGCCCGCCGGTCGCCTGGGACGCCTGGCGGGCGGAGGCCCAGGTCGTGGCCGTCGACCGCCTGGCGGGCGGAGGCCTGCGTCCCCGGGACGCCTGGCGGGCGGAGGCCCTGCCGTCCCCGGGACGCCTGGCGGGCGGAGGCCCGCCGGTCCTGGACGCCTGGCGGGCGGAGGCCCGCCCGTCCCAGGGACGGGGCCTGCGGCCTCCCGGGCCCGGACCCTCGCCCGACCCCGCCGGCCCTCTCGGACCCGCCTCGCCCTCTGCCGCCGGAGGGGCGCCGCCCTCCCCGGGACCCGCCTGCCCGCCCCGGAGGCCCGCCCGTCCCCGGGACGCCTGGCGGGTGGAGGCCCCGCCCGTCCCCCCCGGGACGCCCTGGCGGCGGAGGCCCACCCGCCCGCCCCGGGACGCCTGGCGGGCGGAGGCCCCGCCCCGTCCGCCCCGGGAGGCCGGCCGGAGGGCGGAGGCCCGCCGGCCCCCCGGGAACGGCCTGGCGGCGGAGGCCACGCCGGTCCCCGGGGGACGCCTCGGGCGGAAGGCCCGCCGGGTCCCCGGGACGCCTGGCGGGCGGAGGCCCGCCCGTCCCCGACGGCCTGGCGGCCGGAGGCCCCGCCCGCGGGACGGTCCTGGCGGGCGGAGGCCCGCCGGTCCCCGGGACGCCTGGGGCCGGGAGGCCGCCGGTCCCCGGGACCCCCTTGGCGGGCGGAGGCCCGCCGGTCCCCGGGAGCCTGGGCGGGCGGATTCCCCGCCCCCCGTCCCCGGGTACGCCTGGGGGCGGACGGAGGCCCGGGCCCCTCCCCGGGACGTCTGCGGTGGAGGGCCCGGCCCGTTCCCCCAGGGACGCCTGGCGGGCCTCGCCCGCCGTCCCTTAAGAGAGTAACACCTCTGTTTAACCTTAGAACCAGAATATGCCACTGAATCCTTTCAATTCTCCAGGGGCTTCTCTGAATCCTCTGCTTCTTATCCTGGCACTCCACAAATCTTCTCTGAATTCTCTGCTTCTTCTTCTGACGCTCCCTGAATCTTCTCTGAATCCTCTGCAACATCCTCTGCTTCTCCTGGCACTCCACCAATCTTCTCAATCCTCTGCTTCTCTGGCACCTACCAAGCTTCTCCTGAATCTTTTTGCTTCTCATACACCACCAATCTTCTCTGAATCCGCTGCTTTTCCTGGCACTCCACCAATAATTCTCTGAATCGTTCGGTTTCCTGACATTCCCCCCCCCCCCACCAATCTTTCTCTGAATCCACGCTGCTGTTCCTGGCACTACACCCCAATCTCCTCTGTATCTTCTGCTTCGAATCCTGGCACTCCACCAATCCTTACATTTACCTTTCCCTTTCAGGAATCAATAAAACTCTTACAAAACATTTTATACTTATTTCCCTCTAACTTTCATATCCTTCAACGATTAACAAAGCAAACTTATTACATATAAACATCAAACCTTCCATATAAAATAAAGTATTGCAGTTCACTCCTAAAATCCATTGCAAACTAAAATCAATTCTAACACATGGATTTATGAAAGAAGTCCTTTCATTCGAGTTAAACTCGAATTATTATGTAAGAACAACAAAATTTGCTGCAAAAAAATATGTGTTAAATGAAAATCGCAGTTTGTAAATAAATTCTTTATTAAAAAAGATTAAAAAAAAAAAAAAAAAAATTTCATTTTCCATACAACAAACATATTCTCCTCAAATTTTTGACATCTGAGCCCTCTTCGCAGCCGAGCTTAGACTTGGTCGCGCCATTCCTTGAACATGGACAGCTGCTCCTTCATTTTCCAGGCATCTGTAATTTCCCTGGTGGTTCTTGAGCTGGCAAACCGATTTCTCCTTCGCTCCTCGCAGCTGTCGAACCTCATCTTCCAACTGGTCGTTCCGTTCGCCCTGGACACCGGTGTTCCTATCCAGCGACTCTAAGCGATGATTCCCTTCCTCTAGAAGGCACCTCAGCTCGTTTCTCTTCAGTTTCGCAACCTGAACTTCACAATGTAGTACACACGTTTCCTTCGTGAGATCTTCCACTTCCTTCTGCAGGAGCTGGAACCTGACCTCGGCGTCTTTCCTGTCGGATTAGCGCTTTTCGTTCGCGTCTTTTCGTTCCTGGACGAGCCTCGCCATCCGCGCCGCTTCTTCGGTCTATATCTGCACCTCCTTCTCCTTCTTCACTTGATCGTTCTCCTTCAGAAACAACGTCTCACCTTCGAATAAGTGGGCCCTTTCTTGCCAGGATCACACGAGTGCTTTCTTCCTTTCCGCCCGCCTTCTGAATGTCTTCATTGTAGTCAAGCCTCTGTTGCAGCTGAAAAATGATCCTGTCCAAGTTCACTGCTGCTCTCTCTGGTACTGTGTGGTGTCTCGCAAGGCCGAAATTCTCTCGTTCAATTCCATTTCCTTGGCCTGTTCACCTCCATCATCAGTAATTAGGAGGAACCTCACCAGTGAATAGGCAGCCTATAAACAACATGACTATCCTTGCGTTAGACTTCTCTCCGTATTTCAGACAACATCTAGACAATAACGTCACACAACAGCTGCTGCCAAGGCAGGCCAAGTAAGGCCACATTTTCTTCAAACTGGAGTACCAAATTCATATACTCTCCTCTATATCCCTCTCTTTTTCCTTGATTTTCAATATTTCACAAGAGATATTTCGATTTATCAAAATATAGCAAGAAACATTCTGAAAGATTTCCAATCATGCCTTGTTTCTAGGTGTTATAAATTTCTGCAGTTCTCTCTCTCTCTCTCTCTCTCTCTCTCTCTCTCTCTCCTCTCTCTTTCTTTTTACGGGATCTTTTTGCAGTTCGCATCTTTTTTGTTTGTTCTCTTATCGTCTTATCTATTAAATATATTTAGGGATTTTCCTTTATGTTACCTTTTTGTCTACAAGAAAAACAATACTAACTACAGGCGGGCAATTGGAACTGAGCAAAAAATGACCATTTTTCTAAGCTACGTTTTATTGTTATTGGATTTAACCAAATAACTAAAAGATATCATTCTAAATGAATTAGCCGAGACATCAAGAGAAATATTATATATTATATATAATAATCAACTACTCAACCATAATGATTTTCAAAAACTATAGGTAAGTTTTAAGATTTTAAATTTATATCATATGCATACAAAGAAAAGGTAAAACGAAATTTAATTATACTAAATTTTGTCCTATATAAAAGTGAAAATCAGGTATAAAGGAGTACAATTTTATTTGAGCATAACTTGATTCGTAAATTGAAATCCAATATAGAAATAAAGCAGAAAATCCTAACAGCCCCATTTCTATAGGCAAACGCATTTGGTGTGAACGTATCCTTATAACACAAATGTAAATAATACTGTTTTAATACGGACGATAATGACAGCAATTAAATACTATTTAACAAAAACAATTACAGAGTCAATAATGTCGTCAAATAATAAATACAACAATGAAAACGATATGACATGTAAGGTTAAGAAAATGTATTGTAGAAGCGTGCTTGATAAAGAAAAAAAAATATCTGCGTAAAACACGTTCCAGGAAATCAAATACATAACCCACACTTCTGTTTACATAACATAAACTGTAGATTCCATACCTGATCGTCTGTGTGAGGTCACAGATGCAGATGGAGGTTGGACATCCTACTCATTGTATATTATCATACAAATAATAATGATAAAATATTGACACTAGCTCACGTGTTTTTAGTTATGTTCCTTTTACTTGATTACCAGTTAATGCTAATGTTTTGGAAGATCATGCTTATTTCATAGGTTTAAAGTGAAAAGTAATATTTATAGTATCTCAAAATTAAATGAAAAAAAAAGTGATATTGGTTCAAATTTATCTGCCAGATTGTCGGAAAAATGTGATGGTTTTTTAGTTTAACATTTAGTCAAACTGAAATAAGCCTTAACATAGAAGGCTTTGTAAATATCACTACTTTTATTTTGTTATTTTGAAATAAAGGGAATTACAAAACTCGCTTCATTCCAAGAAAGAAGGAAAACAGATTAAGGTAATAAGTTTGAGACAGAATAAGAGCACAGCAGTTAAGAAACTAAGGCTAGATTATTAAAAGGGGGTCCAAAAGGTAGAAGAAATTAAGCCCTGATAGAATTAGTGGAGCTAAAAGCTGCAGCCTACGAATGGCCATATACTAGGCAACTTAACTCTCCAATGCAAAGGTAGAAGCTAGTGGCTCCTAACCCTCCCTAAGACAGGAAATGGTCAGGGAACGGCAAGGACTATGGCAGTTGACTTTACAGGAGAGAAAAGTTACATTCCTACAAAAACATATTAACTCTTTTACACGTTAGAATTGGCTATAACTACATCGGCACTAGAAAACTACTTTGCTTCTTGAAACACAGGAATTGAGTTAAGTTATTTTCTATTACAATGCATCTTGAAAACAAGGATGAAAATATCCTTACTAAAGAAATATAGTAAAATGATAATGACTCGTATTTTGCAACTGACCTGGTGCTAGGAAGAAAATAAGAACACGAGGCTTCTTCACACCATAATCTAGAAAAAGAACTTAATAAGTTATCTCTCTCTCTTTCTCTCTACTCATCTTTGTCTTGTTATATTCTGTGGTTCTGCCTTTCTCTTTGCCACCAAATATGAACCTGTTATATTGGTGAAAGTATTCTAATATTTCATGTTGTTTTAATTACTAAGATTTAGTAAAATAAAGAAAATTATATATAGCCCAAATTTTTTTTGTGTTCTTGCCCACATCGCCCGCTTTTTCCTCTAATGGAGGTTGGCCCAATCATGAATTGTATAAGTATATAGACATGTATCTGTGTGTATGGTTGCTACCTCAGTAAAGTAAGTGAACTGAAAATTTTGCTAATTTGCTGATATAGATGTTCTATCTATATATATATATATATATATATATATATATATATATATAATATATATATATATATATATATATATATATATATATAGGTGGCTTGCTGCTTACAGAACACCACCGTTAACACTTGGTGAAAGTTTTGTATCGATCTCGTGGACAGTCATGTCAGTATATAAGATTTAATAATCTATAGGAAATGCCATTTCATAAATACTGAGTTCCTAAGCACTTTTAGTCTCATATTTATTTCGCATATTTCCTTTTTTTTTCAAAAAATGCACATTTTACACTCAAACCCAGTATCGTCAACAACAAAATGTTTACGAAACACTCTCTTAATTACGTTAATAGATTAAGGATACTTTACTCTTTGCTCAAGAAAACTTATCTGCTGCCCACTCCATCCTTCCTTGTCTTGACGGCGCAACATCTATTTGGATGCTCCGTAGTTACTTGCTCAACTGCTCCGGGGTTTCATAGTCGCGGATTCGTGTTCACTGGATCAGAGGAGGGAACGAACTATTGTGCGTGACAGTACAGTTGGACACAGGTTTACCTGGTACACCGTCTTGAGAGACCTCCCTCACCTCTCCTCCCCCTCCCTTCTCTCTCTCTCTCTGAATGTTACTTAGTTTAAGTATATTTTGCACGTTTTTTGTATCTATCTATCTATCTAATCTAATAATAATAATTTAAAATGTTGTATATATATATAACGATTCACGCTGTTGTTACCTGCCAGCAAGGCTGGCATTACGGTACGGTACGGTACGGTTGATATTTATAGCCTATGTGTACGGTACGGAATTACGCAACGACAATTATACCGAAGTACGGTACGGTACAGTTCAGGTACGGAAAAAATGTGCAAATTCCGTACCGTACTACCTTACCTTAGGCAATGGATATATTACTTTTGGTCTACGTTGAAAACAAGGGAACAATATTAATTAATTATTAATAATAATAACCAGTAATATAGCATTTTTTAACTATTATTATTAGCATCAGCAGCAGCAGCAGTAGTAGTAGCTATTACTATTTTTGTCTTAAGATCAAAATTTTTTTTCTTTCTTTAGTGACTATTGACTTGGGTTATGAGTAAATGATTATAATTATTGGAGTAAGAGATATCTGCATGTATGGTGGAGTAGTAGAACGATAGACACTGTGATTGATGGTAAATCTACTGTTATTAACTTGTGTTTAGTTACCTCCTTCGCAAGCTTCATTTGGACTCAGGGCATCAGCCATATGCTTGCATTACGAAGGTGAAGAAGAGATGGCCGTCTAGGAACATAGCTGTCGGCATGGTAGCAGAAATCCGTTTGTCACGCAACTTTTTAACTTTTTTTTTTTTTTTTTTTTTTTTTTTTTTTTAGCAAGAGAGAGCCGCCAATTGCCTACAGATTGGTTTGAATAGGTAACTGGTTATAGTTACTCTATGTGTTACAAATAAAAATTGAGCATTTTTACCGGACATCCAATAGAGTTAAAGCCTTGATTATACCGAAAAATTACAGCAAAATCTCGTACTGATACCAGTCTTCATTACAGTGTTATTGACCAAAAACGTGACTGCACTGTCTGTGAAACCCACAGTAAGAGAGCTTTACCAATTACAAATAAACCTTACCTTTTATTCAGGCTTGGTGTAATTGTCATTTATCTGATATGTTTTTTTATTTTTAATTACACGTTTTGAAGTTAACTGTAATTCCATTGTTTTTTTATTTATATTAATGGTAATTGTTATTGTAATTGTAACTGAAAAACTTTATTTGAGATTGTTTATCCTAGAGCCGCCCTCTTACTTTTCGAGAACTCATCTTGACCAAATGCAATGGAGAGATGTTTTGAGTCGCTTCCCAATTCATTTATTATATTATTAAGGGAGAATCTTGACAAGCCAGCTACCAATTCTAAAAAATTTTTTTATTCCATTTATTTCCTTTTTTTGTGCAAAAGGTTTTGTGAATTTTTTTTCCAGTATTTGAGTTTTGTAAATTTTTTTCCAGTATTTGAGTTTTGTATTTCAGTATCATTTTCTTATAATCAGCATAAATAATTTTCAACCACAATAAACATACTAAAAATTTACTTAGGCAAATCATAGGATGCTAACGATAATTTCTACAGGTCTAAAATATTTTAGATATGTTTGTTTTGTATTTGTACTAAAGGTATCATAAGTTACAAATTACAATTGTTGCAGAAATTGACTGTAAAAGGAAACCAAACTCAAGTATAAAGTCTTTGCAACTATCTGCATTTCTTAAAATTAAATAGGTGTGCGAAATGTAACTGAGTAATACGTTTTTATATATGTATTTGTAGCTGTGATTACAATTTTGAAATATTAAAATTGTATTGTATTTGATATTGTTCCCCATCTTGTAATTGAAGTTGTAACTGTAATTCGATAACAAGTCAGGTAATTATGATTCTAATTATTGTAATAGACATAAAGCAAACGTAATTAATCTCCTAACCTGCTTAATGCTTATATTACATAAGATATGCGACAGTAGCTACTTCATACGAAATGGATGAGCATAAAAATAACGGGAACAAAAATGATGATGTATACATGGACAAAACTGATTAGAAATTCAGTGATTTTTCCACTGCATTTCGGCTTCTCTCGGGGCACCTGTGAATTGTTCAATATTTGATAAATCGACTTTATCTTTCTCGGGATCTATGGGATTCATGTCTGCACCCTTATTTGGCCAGTCAACCAATTCAAATCCTCTCGATCTAGAAACCATTCCTGGACTATTCAGGCCGTATGGATGGGGCAGCCGTCATGAATGACAATGACAGGACTAGGTGGAAAGGGATAATTCCGCTGGTGAAGTGAAGGGAGTAAGAAATCCTGAAGAATTTTAACGTATTTTCCACTGGGGAAACCCTTCACTCTTGGTGATATCACATATACCATGTAAGGAAATCCAGGCCCACACGTTTACGGTTACAAGCCACTCCTGGCAACTTCGTAAATGTTTCCTCGGTGGTATCTGAAGGAAAACAATCTGAATTTTTTTGAATTTTTTTACAATATACGCGTTGCTTTCCGTAACTGGGAAAATAATGATATATCGTTTGGGGAAATGTGATGCTAAGTAACAACCACTGCATTAAAGATTATGTTTATTCATCTATGATGATTAATACTTATTACAAGTTTGCCTCCTCCAACCTCTTATACACTAAAACAGCCCGAAAGCAGATTAATGGAATTCACCGTTAAGAGAGGAAACCACCACCACCTTTAGTGTTTCAAACAGACAATTAACAATTTATCATTATGAAGACATACAGAATTTTAAACGTTATCAATGACAGTAATGACCTGAGATGTTGCAATGCCAGTAACAGCCAATCAATCACTCAGTCCCAGTGATCGTGTGATTTAATATATCACTTTGTTCAGTGATAACGATATCACTGCTACAGCACCCCTATTACACGCTAACAAGTTTGTCACCCAATCATGGCTAGACTGAGGTGTTGTATAAATTTTGATAGGTTATCTGTCCTCTGCTAGTAGTATTCGTTATAGTCTCCAAATGAACAGCAACATATGGTTCTCCGGGCGCAGATCGTCGCTCTACGAGAAAGTGGGCTTTCAATACGTGCTGTTGCACAGCGTCTTGATGTCTCCCCTACAACAGTAAATAAATGGAAAAGGAGGCCCGCTTAGACTGGGAAATTGACCGACTTTGGATAGCATTTATTTATTTCATTTATTTATAATTTTTTTAAACATAAACCTTACAAACCAACCCGTAAAATCATGAAAACCTAAATTACAAGTTGCCTTGGTCCTGTTGAACTCTAATAGTGATTCTTTCTCTTTACTTCCCAGAATACCAAATAGCGTTCCCATAAGTAAACAGGCTATAATTAATCTTGATTATCTAGGTATCTGCATGTTAATTACGCATTTCAGTTCGAAGACCTCCACCACGAATGACCACCCGTTAGGATAACGACGACATTCGACGAGCAGCAGAAGACCCTTTTACCAATAATATTGCTATTTGTAAACGTCTGGCATTAAATGTTTCGGCTATGACGGTGCGAAGACGTCTGCATGAGGCAGGAATACCTCATAGAATTCCTGCCAAGAAGGAATTTCTCGCCGAACGGCATCGTGCTGATAGGCTTGCCTTTGTTCAACAGTTTGTGGGGAAGGATATGGAATTTTGGTCTCGAGTCGTATGCAGTGACGAAAGGTCTTTTACTAGCAGAGGTCACGGCAGAATACATAACTGAAGACCGAACAATATAAGGTGAGTTTCTATAATCATAAATAATAGACTATGATAGTTATAAGCAAGGGTAATATTATAATCAAAAGATAATAATTTTGTCAATAACCATGTATTTTCCGCTAACTGAATTATATTACAACGGGAAGTGTGAAATTAAAAATTCTTCATTGCAAACCCCCCATTAGTTCTACTATGGCCAGCTTTCAGGCATTAAGCAAATGCATTATTAATGTTATGAATAATCAATCACGTAGGAAAACTTATAATATAGAGTACAGCCTCTTTACTGAATTAAAGAATATCATATCATAACGGACTGTTGCAGATCAAAGTTAATGATATTATAAGTATTAATCTTTGCAGATGAATAAACATTCTTAACTTATTGCAAGGGTTGTTACTTAGCATTTTATTTCCCCAAACGATATAGAATTATTTTCCCTATTACGAAAAGCAAAGCGTGAATTGTTAAAAATAAGATTTTTTCCTTTCAGATACTACAGAAGAAATTTACGAGGTGACCAGGAATGGGCATGTCACAGTACACGTGTGGGGCTGGATCTTCTTACATTATATGGATGACATCACCAGGATTGATGGAGGTTCACTGGTGAAAAATACATTGAAATTCTTCAGGATTTCTAACTTCTTTCACTTCAACAGCGGAATTATTCCTCCCCACCTGCTCCTGTCATTTTCATTCACACTGCTGCCCCATCCATACGGCCAGAATAGTCCAGGAATGGTTTCAAGGTCGAGAGGATCTGCAGTTGCTTGACTGGCCAAGTAAGGTTACATACATGAACCTCACTGAGAATATTTAGGCTAATTTGGTAAAATGTTGGGAGCCTGAAAGGGAGAGGAGACCAGATCAACTTATGAACCTCTGGGAACACAATGGAAACTCTTCCACAACCGACCACAGATCGTCAGAAATCATGAATCTTCTATGCCTAACAGATTGCAAGAGGTGATCTAGAAGGAAGGTGGCTGGACTTCTCACTAATATTAAAAATAAATGTAAAAATTTAGTGTGTATATTTGGCTTACCCCATGGCTTCCGCTGAACTTCCATGTCGTATGATGTAAAAAAAAAATCGTAAACAGACCTATGCATATCGTTTAGCTCCAGGTCATGATTATTATAATTTATTTATTAGAAAGGCGAATTTGATATTTTAAAGGAGTTCAAAATCTAAAGGGAATTTCGCTATCCTGATTTTTTCTTAAAAAATTATCTAAAAAGAGAACCCTAGGACAATATCATCAAACTACATTTCTCCAAATAGCTCTTTCCACAATGGACAGGTAAATGACTGAAGGGGCTGTTTAACAATAGAGACGTCTGTCTCTTATCCTCACACGAATGATGATAAGAGCGAAAGGAATTTCTGTCCGTATGACATTAAAACATGTATCACAATTAATATATTAGAAAATATAAGTCAAGTAGATATGTTTATCCATATCATGTACTAATTATTGTAATGAACGGCGTGTAGGGAATAATTTCTACAGTATATTTAAGAGGGAATACAAACCCAACCATGAATACATGAAACCTCTGAATATCAACAATTGTTTATCATTGGCAAACAAATTAAGTTTACCATATGGGAATGGTTTCCATAGCACGTAGTGGAATTTTCTCTGTCCCTAGTAGTTTCATTTTGATTCCTCAGTAACGTCTAGTCTCTCTCTCTCTCTCTCTCTCTCTCTCTCTCTCTCTC
>NC_087203.1:21181369-21200795 GCF_015104395.2 Macrobrachium nipponense
CGCTTCCAATCATAAAAGGGGGTCGGGAGGATTAATCTTTTTTTACGGGGTTGGGGGACTACTCTTCTTTTTTCCCCTTTTTATCTGGACTTTGGGTATTTCTGTCCTTAATCCACATAGCAATCAGCTGTTCTGCGCTGCCATAAAGATGTGATGAAACTCCCGTAGAGTTTTTGATTAATTATGGGGTTAATAAATATATATATATTTTTTTATTTTCTTTTTGTGTGAATTAATGAACATTCTATGGGGTTTTAGTATTTTATGAGTTTTAGATCAGGTCGGGGTTGTGAGACGTGGAGTTTTCTTAAATGGGACAAAATGGCAGGCGATGATGAGGATGATTAAACTTCAATTCATAGGGTCATGACTGTTAATTCGTCGATCCAGCCTTTTTAAGGCCTTGTTAAAAGCGTTCATCGTCAACCAGTAGAAATTTTTATTGATGGGGTCCAAAACTATTTGAATTCCAAAAAGATAACAAATGGGCAGAAGCGTTAAGTGAAGGGAAGGGGTTTCTGGCCCTTTACATCGATGACATAAGTAGGACCTCAAAGTTTTTTTTGTTAGAACGCCATATGGGGCCGTGGAATGTGGAGATCTGGTCGGTGATCTGAGGTCATTCTTTAAGATTAGGAAGAGCCAGGATTCGATGGTTGATCTTAGCTCACAGTCATCTCAGAGTCAGAGTATATCTTCGACTCTGAGTTGTGTGAGCTGCGGGAGACTTATGTCGAGATATTGAAAAATTCTTGGTGGATATCTAATAACTCAATCTTCTTGGATAACTATCAGAGGTTGTTGCATTTCCCTGGCTCTTACATGACGTTCCAGATGCTATAGAGAATACTTTCATCAGTAAGATAGAGCATGTGTCTGATGAGGCGCTCATTTTTTCCCAGATTCGTTAGCACATGTCAAAATGTCAGACGATAGATAGTACATTTTTCAATGGGATGTCGAAAGCTTCTGCGGATGCTTAAAAAAAAAAAAAAACTATCATAAAGGAATTCAGGCTTTCCTTCCGGGGGGTTTTCCACAATGTAGAAAGGGATTAAAGATCCAATTTAGCTTTCAGTGGTCTTGGTTCCAAAGAATAGAGGGTGACAGAAAATGTATGGATCAGACGCCGCAGTTTCGTTGTTTTAACTATAATCGAATAGGGCATAATAAGTTTTGCTGAGTTAAATACTGTGGCGGGTGCAAGACTGCCAGTCACTCTTGGCGGTCTTGTCTGTCTCTTAAACAAAGTAATGCTAGGCTGGTAACTCAGAATTTTGGTGGTAACAATAAGAGTGCCAAGAAGAGAGTTCCACAGGGGGGGTTATTCTAGGTTGCCGAGAGGTCAGCAGGACTTTTGGAAGGCCAATTAGGCAATTAGGCAAAAGGGAAAGGTTAGTTTATTCATGTCATATTGAGGTTTTGCAGCAGAGCCACACATACTCACGCACACACACACATATGTAGAATCTAATTATGTTATTGTAATAACCACAATAGCCTGTTAACTAATAGAATTCTTCGTTTTTTTTCTTTTTCTTTTTTTTTTTTTGGGGGGGGTTTTTTTTTTTTGGGGGGGGGGGGGTGTGGGCGGCGGGATACGCTTGTCACAACAAAACCTTAAGATCGAAGTGCAAGAAAAATGAATAAATTATGATATCCGGTAGCAGGAAACGAACCCCGGTTCACACACACATACAGTATATATATATATATATATATATATATATATATATATATATATATATATATATATATATATATATAAACAAGGTGACAAGGAGATAGCCGGTCATCAGAAGCTGAATACTGATTGGCGACGCGTTTCGTAAAACTATGGTTGCATCTTCAAGGATAAAAGAGAAAAACAAACCAATGAAAAATTCATGGAATAAAAATAATGACTATAATAGTTTTTAACAAAGTTAAATTATACAAAAAACAAAGAAAATTCCTGCTATACTAAAAGTTGAAAACGGAATGATGTGAAAGGGAAAGGAAAACGACGAAGGAAACATTTCAAGATAGGTACAATTGGACGGAGGATGTGCGAGTTCAATTTTGGAACTAGCTGCTTAATAGATAAGGATTCTTGAATGGGTAGTTAGTGTAAATATCTAGTTTGGTCCAAAACAGAGAAATTAGTATAATTAATATTCGTATTACAAATTTTTGAGTGGTTTCTAATATCAGAAAATTCTGGGTTGGACAGTCTGCAACCTGTGAGAATCATCTCTGATTAACATTCAGTGCTAACACATTATCCAAAGCCGTCTGCTGTGCAATTGGAGAAACATTATGCAATGGCACACAAGTACATTGCTGATGCGTGAGATGAAATTTCCCAGGGATTTATGTCAGGCAACACTGCTGCTTTATTGCCTCCCTTCATTCCAGAGTTCGTGATGCCATTTCTGTGACAACCAGAATTTGGAATTGCATTAGATCAATCACAATGCATACGGTGTAGTTCAAGTCCATATTTTTGTTCCTGAGTGATAGAAGTTTTAATACGATATATCTCCAATTTGTTAATCTGTGCTTGACAATTAAATGAGGATTTTCTGCAGGGAAAACGAAGGCATGATCTGTATCTGTGAAAGTTTTGTGTTGTGCTTGTTTATATATATATATATATATATATATATATATATATATATATATATATATATATATATATATATATATATATATGTGTGTGTGTGTGTGTGTGTATACTATATATAGTTTTTCGCACAAGAACTTTATCCTTATAAATTTACGGGTTGTGATTGAAATCACCACCTATCGATTTTTTTTTTTTTTTCGTAAAAGTCAGAGCAAAATATTTTGTATTTTAACTGCAGTTGCCATGCCTACCAAAATAGCATTTTCCTTAGCTGAGCTTTTGTAATGTTTAAAAACTTATCTGCATTAATTCTTCCCTCTCCAAAGCCAGTTAACTTTCACATGGAAAGCCTAGTATATTTCATTCATGTTTTTTCCGAATGGGATAATGTGATGGTAATTGCTTCATAGCAAAGGAAGATAAAGGATAGGAGAACGCATTTTCAAGAAGTTTGGGAGTAAGGAGGTTTTTGCGCCCGTGTTGGAGGCGCCTTTTTCTTGCGGCTGTTCTGGAATCGTCGGGCGTGTTGTGGAGCACAAAAACGCGCCAATGTGACATGAGAAACGCCGCGATTTCTGATGCAATACCTCGTCTAGATTCATCTGAGAATGTCTAGAAACCTCGGGAGTCTGTGACGCTCGCCGTAGGCTCCGCCCCCAGAGTACCGTATAAATACGACGGACGAAGTAGCAGCGGGAGGAGAGAGAGATCGTAAAAGAGAGACACCTGTTAGTCACAGAGAGATATCCTCAGTAAAAGCCACTGGTCAGAATATCAGTGAGAGATCAGCAGCAGTGATCATCAGAGAGAGACTAGAGACGAAGGAACCAATGAAGGATCAATCAGAAGAAGAGTTGTTCGAGAGTTGGTTGGATACTGGTCTAATCGTCTTCAGGAGTGGACGACTGAGTTGTCTCTATGTTGAGCAGACTTCGGAGAAGAAAAGGGGGGAGTTTCTGCCTTACAAATAGACTATTTTCTACAATACGGAGTCAAGAGGACGTCTGCAATTGCCGCTCTACTTTTATGAAGCCATCGCCTCGAATTACCAAATTGACTAGCAAGTATTTGAATTGCCTCACTGTTCCCCCAGTTCATGCAGTGTAAGATTCTATCTTTTTATGTAAATAGGAGATACCATTCTGCATTTACCTTTGTTAGTAAGCTTGTGAATAAACCTTTGCTGTGTTAGTGTTTCTTTCTATATTTGTATCCCCAGTTTCAATTGTTGGTGTTGAAATATATTTTTTTTATTATTTCATATCGAACCTGAAGCGGACCTCTCTCAGAGGCCGTAACATTGTGTCGACCCTTGCCAGGATATTTCGACACCGTAACGTTGTGGCGACCTTGCCAGGATTATCAACACTTTAACAGTTTGAAACAGGGAGAATATAGAAAGAATCAGAATGAGTGAGATGGTGAAAGAGTTTATTGAGTCGGGTAAGCTACTAGGTCTAGAAGGGAATGATCTCCGTGAATATGTGGAAAAGAAAGAAAGAGAAAAGTATGAGAGAGATGAGAGAGCAGCTGAGAGAGATGAGAGAGCAGCTGAGAGAGAAGAGAGAGCAGCTGAGAGAGAAATGCAGCAACAGGAAAGAGAGAAAGAACGTATGCATGAGCAGGAAGAGAGAGAGAAAGAGCGTATGCACGAGTTAGAAATTGCTCGGTTAAGACAAAGCACTCACAGTCAGTCAGGCCAGAACGAAAACGAAACTGATAGGTTAGGTATGAGTGTAGTGTTGAAATTAGTACCAAAGTTTGATGAGGAAGATGTTACGACATATTTCTTGTGTTTTGAGAAGTTAATGGAATGAGTAGGTTCTCCTAAAGAAATGTGGACTTTATATTTGCAGTCAGTTTTGAGTGGTAGGGCGCTTACTGTGTATAGTTACATGTCTAAGGAGGAATGTGATAATTACGATATCGTGAAAGAAACTATTCTTAGCGTATATAGGTTAGTACCAGAGGCGTACCGTAAGAAATTTAGAAATTTGAGAAAGGATGAAAATATTACGTATGTAGAATACGGTAAGAAGTTAGAAAGGCTGTTTTTTGATTGGTTAACTTCCCCTAAGGTTGAGGATTTTGATAGTTTGAAGAACTTAGTGTTGCTAGAAAACTTCAAAGATAACGTATCCCCTGAGATTAAACTTTATATAGAGGATAGGCGAGAAGTATCTTTTGCAGGAGCAACTAGGCTAGCTGACAAATATAGTCTAACTCATAATTTGAGTGTTAGTAAGAAAAGAAATGATCCTTCGTCTGGTAGAGTACAAAGCAGTAAAGGTTTCAGTCCTAGTAATAGCAATGCAAGTAGAAGTGACTATTCCTGTTGTACATGCGTAAAACCTGGTCATACGTCTAAGGTTTGTAAGAGTAAAGTGGCATCTAGTGGCTCAGAATTAACTCGTTTCCGATGTAATGGGAAAGGCCACTTAGCGAGGAATTGTGCAGTAGAAAAGAAGGACGGTAAGAATCCAGTGTCTCTAGTTAACCTTTCGTCAAGTAGGAATGATGTGATGAGAGAAACTAGGAAAATTTTTGGTGAATTTCTGTCAGAAGGCATAGTTTCCTCTCTTGGAGGAGTAGA
Source organism: Macrobrachium nipponense (assembly GCF_015104395.2). Taxonomy (NCBI): domain Eukaryota; kingdom Metazoa; phylum Arthropoda; class Malacostraca; order Decapoda; family Palaemonidae; genus Macrobrachium; species Macrobrachium nipponense. The sequence goes on from NC_087203.1 coordinate 21,186,571, forward strand.
TTCGAGAGAAGTAGTCTTGCTTTGAGACACAGGCTCTGCTGTCTCACTGATCAGAAGTGAGTGTGTGCCGAACAGGGCAGAAATCAATATGGAAGAGAAAGTCATGTTAGGTGGATTTCCTAACACTTGTGTTCTTTGTCCTTTGTTGAAGTTGAATTTAGAAAGTCAGGTAGTGTCAAGAGAAGTAAAACTTGCAGTTGTGGACAGTTTGCCCATTGAAGGTGTTGACATTATTGTCGGTAACGACTTAGCTTTATCCAAGAATGTGAATCCAGTTGTGAGGAATATTCCAGTGCCTGAAATGGTAGTAACTAGGTCAGGTTTAGATACAGACGTAGACTACAGTCATAATTTGTTCGGTGATTCGAACGTGAGTAAGTGCGTGGATTCGAACGTGAGTAAGTTCGTGGATTCGAACGTGAGTAAGTTCGTGGATTCGAATGAGTGTGTTAGAGGTAGCTAGGTTGATCTTGGCATGAGTGTGGCTGAGAGACCGGACTCTATCGATGTCGACAGTGATAGCCAAAGGGAAGGCGTAGCTGTCGAGAGTAACATTGTAAATGTACCTGTATCTAGTCCTGGTTACAGTGATGAATTAGGCTCTAACATTTTGGATAAGGATGAGCTAGTCAAGTTGCAGAGAGAGGATGAGACACTAACCCGAATTTTTGAATGTGAGCTGGATGATGATCTCGATGATGTGTGTAAGGAAACTTTTTGTGTTAGGACGAAATTTTGTGTCATGTTCGTCCTAAGTCAGGTAGTGAAAGGGCAATCACAGAAAAATTAGTAGTTTCTAGGAAGCTTCATGAATTAATTTTGGAGTTAGCTCACGATGAGCAAGGACATTTAGGAGTAAATAAAACTTTCAGGTCTATTAGTAGGACGTACTTTTGGCCTAAGATGAAAAATGATGTATGTTTTAAGAGGCATGTTTTGAGCTGTCAGGAATATAAAATTGCCGGGAAACCGAATCAAGTAATTCCCAGAGTTCAGTTGTGTAATATTCCTTCAGTAGGCGAATCTTTTGATAATGTAATTATAAATATGTTCGGAACTTTGCCTAGAAGTAAGGGTAGAGATGATTGCATAACTAATCTTGAGTATTCTAAAAACAATCTAAGAGATGTTTGGCAGCTAGCGGAGGAGAACGGAAGCGCTTGTCACTTAACGAAAGAAAACCCGAACGGAAGTCAAGGGGAAACTGAAGGAAAACCTGATCTTAGAGCAAAAGAGAGAAGTTTGTGTGTAAGAGATAAAGATTTAGTACTAGTCCAGAAAGAAGGTTCCTCTTTATCTCATAATTTCGACGGTCCTCTTTCAGTATTAGAGAAGAGGGGAAATATACATTATAGAATTAATGTGGGTAAGAGTAGAGCAAAGGCAATGAATGTAAATTTGCTTCAGAATTATAAACAACGCCCCGTGCCGTGGCCTCCGCCCGTGTAACAGTGTTACTGAGTGAGATTAGTTTTGAGAAAAACACAAGAGGTGTTTTAGTATTATAAGTTTTAATCAGAGTTCAGAAAACGGAAAAAGTAAGAGAGAAGGATAATGTTATAGCAGATAGTCTCTCTAGAGTTTTCTCAGAATAGTAGCCTAATAACCGTTTTCTGTTATCACACGAGTGAGTGTGTGAGTGGGGAAGTGTGCGTGTTTGACTGGATTAACGCTTTATGCAGAATTGTTTCCCCGCTGTTTAATTCTTGCTCCTCTTTAGAAAAAAAATAAAATCAGTTGATTTCATTTTTTTTCTCTTTTGGGGGGGCGTGTGATGGTAATTGCTTCATAGCAAAGGAAGATAAAGGAAAGGAGCACGCATTTTCGAGAAGTTCGGCAGTAAGGAGTTTTTCGCGCCCATGTTGGAGGCGCCTTTTTCTCGCGGCTGTTCTGGAATCGTCGGGCGTGTTGTGGAGCGCAAAAATGCGCCAATGTGACATGAGAAACGCCGCGATTTCTGATGCAATACCTCGTCTAGATTCATCTAAGAATGTCTAGAAACCTCGGGAGTCTGTGACGCTCGCCGTAGGCTCCGCCCCCAGAGTACTGTATAAATACGACGGACGAAGTAGCAGCGGGAGGAGAGAGAGATCGTAAAAGAGAGACACCTGTTAGTCACAGAGAGATATCCTCAGTAAGAGCCACTGGTCAGAATATCAGTGAGAGATCAGCAGCAGTGATCATCAGAGAGAGACTAGAGACGAAGGAACCAACGAAGGATCAATCAGAAGAAGAGTTGTTCGAGAGTTGGTTGGATACTGGTCTAATCGTCTATAGGAGTGGACTACCGAGTTGTCTCTACGTTGAGCAGACTTCGGAGAAGAAAAGGGGGGAGTTCCTGCCTTACAAATAGACTATTTTCTACAATACGGAGTCAAGAGGACGTCTGCAATTGCCGCTCTACTTTTATGAAGCCATCGCCTCGAATTACCAAATTGACTAGCAAGTATTTGAATTGCCTCACTGTTCCCCCAGTTCATGCAGTGTAAGATTCTATCTTTTTATGTAAATAGGAGATACCATTCTGCATTTTCCTTTGTTAGTAAGCTTGTAAATAAACCTTTGCTGTGTTAGTGTTTCTTTCTATATTCGTATCCCCAGTTTCAACTGTTGGTGTTGAAATATATTTTTTTTATTATTTCATATCAAACCTGAAGCGGACTTCTCTCAGAGGCCGTAACATTGTGTCGACCCTTGCCAGGATATTTCGACACCGTAGCAGATAATACCATTTGATTTTGTGTTGTTTTAAATGACTCGTGGTGAAGTGGCGGCTCCATAAAAGACTTAAATCTCTTACACTAAACTTAATCCATACTGAACAACATGAACTATTTTATCACATATGCCGAACAAGAGCCTAACAGTTTGTGCCCTTTGAAACTAACTTGATGTACTGTATGAGAAATGAATGACTAATATTTCAAAAAATTTAACTGAATTTTAATCTCATAATAGGAGTGACCTCGTAATTAAACTCAAATTTCAGGCGAATACTTTCCTTACTCTAATCTTGTGTGGGTCAAACTATTATTTTAGGAACTAGGTCCGAATGGATATGTACCCTTTTTTCATTCTCGTTTTAACTCAATTTTGTATTTTACAGTTTTCTGAGCTTACAGTATATCAAATGCCATTTTTTTGTCCTTTTCTGTATCGAAATATTGACTAACTATATCCCTTAAATGGTTATTAGCCCAAAATAATATGCACACGCAAAGAAATAGTCATAATAATGATTCAAGTACGGATTCAATGTTCATGAAATCACTGTGTTCGTACTAATTTTCACTTATTTTCCATGAAAATTGAAGCATAGAGTTTGCTAGTATTGTCCTTCGCATCACCTGGATGTACGAAATTGGAAAATAGGAGATTATAGGTTAAATATTTTGGTGTTTATAAAAGTTGGAATAAATCCATGAAAACATAACCATACTTATTTTTCTGAATTTACCGTTTAGCTTAGATTTATTTGGTCTTCTCTGACATCATGACACCAGTTATTACTTTTGCCGTCTTGCTTTATCGTAGACACATAAAAAAAGAAAAAGAAAGCATGAGAAATGAAGTGTTCCAAAAGTTTTCTCATATAAAGATAATTTTGATGTTCCTTTCGTGAGGCTTTTAAGCGGAAGTAAAACAAATCCCAGCCCTAGTGATATATGAGAATGCAGGAATATAAGGTTTTCGTTAATGTTGATTGAAGGACCATAAAATATTACGGAAATCTGATATAATTTGGGTCCGATTCTTGGAACCAAAATTCTTTATTTACATTTTATATTCATTAAGACACTCTGGAACGACACATTAGAAAGGTAAAGGTAAAGAGAGAGAGAGAGAGAGAGAGAGAGAGAGAGAGAGAGAGAGAGAGAGAGAGAGAGAGAGAGAGAACAAGTTTTGATTTTCACTCAGTATATAACCGCTCAATCAATTTAATTTGAAAAGCAGTCAGATGGGACCTCATGTTATCTTTTATTAATACTTTTTTCTAAACTATGGGAGCACTTTAAAATTGGTGCTTCGAAATAAAAACTGACATAACCTCTGTTTGATCTCACGTTTGCTGTTTTATTGACCTAATACAACGTTCTTTCTGAGCGTAAATTGTTGTTTGTCCAAAGATATAGAATCGAGTAAGCGCAATTATTTATGCGTCAGCTCTTGATACACAACACTATCACTGTATCTCATTTTGTTTCCAAGCGCTATTTCAGTTTCCAGTTCTGTTAACTATAAATTCACGACCTGGAAGAGTTCATAATATATGCCTGTATTAGGTGACTGGTTCTCTGAGTTAGGAGATTTTTCCTTAGTTGCTTTTACTCCAAATGATTTACAGCCTCGACGACCAAATGCTGTTGCGACTCCAAAGCTATAAACCAATGAATCGCTCATTTAATTATAGTCCAGTGCTTTGGGTAATCCGTAGATAATACCCCCAGGGAAAATAGAGAGAGAATGTAGTATTGATTTGACAAGACTTTCGTAACGCAGCACTACTGGTTACTAAGAGTTAGTGAAATCACAGTCATTGTATTATTTATGCAGTTCGAATAATCAGCAATACGGTGATTTCTATTCTCTAATATCATATATGGTTTAATACCTATAATCTGGGATTTTTATCAGGGGTTTCATCTCTCGTAATGGCTCACTTACTATATTTCTTGTATTACTTCTTCGAATTAAATGAGTAATTCCCTTACCATTTCTTTCGGCTTTCTTAAAAGATACGGCTTCACTTCCTCTATCAAACCTCTTGCTCACTCTCTCTCTCTCTCTCCTATGATGCCCACTTCTTCCATATTCTTCCCGTTTTACACTCACAAGCAGCACACTGTTAGAAACGTTTTAGATTGAACACCAAGTACCATTATCACAGACACTTGCTTTTTCGTCATCAGTCTTTTACCTCAAATCTCTTTCTGTTTATCATCAGCTCACTCATCTTACTATTTTAACTGCTGAAACCTGCACCCTTCCTCACATTCCAATACCTTTTGTTTGGATTTCAGATCCTCTTATTACAAACATTCTTAAGAAATCCTGCTGATATGGACCCTGTGTACGCGATACGTCGAATTACTGCGATTCATGCTCGAAACATTCAATGCCTCTCGTTTGGACGATCAAACCAATGAATGACCTTTGACGAGAACCGGTATGGATGTTTTCTCGGTGGAAACACATAGGAGTGAACATTTTTTGTTCATTATTGCAATTTGAACTGTGAATAAATTCTCCTCATAAGTGGACCCGTTCCCATGCCATGTTTGCAAATCCATTTGTGGTTTGTTTACAGGCTTGTAAGCAGTTAGCATGCTCCTGACATGCGCTTGTACGGCCTTACGCCTTTGTTTACCACCTTTAACAATTAAATGATGATACTTCCTTGAAACAGCAATTTTTTCAAACACGAAATGATAGCATCTTTTTGACATTAGGAAGCAAAGTTTCCAACTGAATCTGAAAAACGTTACCGGAAATGTTATTAGCTAACGACGCTTTTGAAACCACAGAGAGGTCCGGAAGCATATTTCCCAAGTCTGGAAGAGTATATGGATAGGGAAAAATTAGGACCAATCAAAGCGCTTGGAGCTGATCCTTGGTGTCACAAGCCACGCATTTTAGCTCCTCAGTCGTATATCCATTACTGCCAGTCACGATGCCGAGGAAAAACTTCACAGTGTGAGTAATGCATTCTTTTTTTGCTGTACTCGACAGAATGGCCACCATGTTCACCAGACATTACCCCTCTGGATTTTTTCTTATGGGGTTATATCAAGGATAAAGTGTACAGTACACCACACCAGTACCTAATGTTGAGACCTTAAAAGCAAGGATAACAGCAGCTCTAACAACGGTAACTATGGAGATGTTGGAGAATACCTGGCAACAAAAGGGGCACATGTTGAATTTTATTAGTAATATAGAAATAAATTTAGTCACTGTTGCTGGAATTGAAGAAAACCTGAAATGGCTTGTGTGTAATAAAGGTCTGAACTCCGGGAAATACTTTACAGACACCCTATATATATATATATATATATATATATATATATATATATATATATATATATATAGTATATTATTATTAATATATATATATATATATATATATATATATATATATATATATATTTGTGACTCCTAATACTATGTATCGGTCCTTCGTCAATGGCTTGGAAATAAGGTCAAAACCGGGGTGTAGGTCCTGACCGGTTTCGACTTTATTTCCAAGCCATTGACGAAGGACTGATACATAGTATTAGGAGTCACAAATATATATACTACAGAGACAATACTGATCAACATACACAACCGTTTGAGATTGCAGATCCCCCCACAGGCGGGTATCAAGGTAAGAGTGGCTCCCAAATCTCATGACAAAAGCAGATAAATCAGGTGCTCTAGTAATTTAAAAAAAAAAATGAATGTATAGAAAAAATGGATAGTCTTTTCAAAGATGATAGTACTTATAAAGAATTAATTAAGAACACGTTAGATAATATGAATAGTGGTTTCAATAAAAAAAGTGAAAAATCTGTTAAAAGGTAACGAAAGCCCTGTAAAGAAGGTGTGTGTGACCTCTCCAACCATACCGTATACGTATGGTACAATAAAAACCCATAAAACAAACTTTCCTGCCAGACCAATTATTAGCTCAGTGGGTTCCGCATCTTACAAACTGGCGAAGTACCTATTGGATATCCTTAATCCATTGGTAGGTACCATCACTAATCCCAATATCAACAATAATGTGGAAATGATAAATAAACTAAATAGTGTACAGGTTAATAGTGAATTGAAACTTGTGAGTTTTGATGTATCACTATTCACAAAGGTGCCAATTGATGATCTACCGGAGTTTCTATCGGAATTTTTAGAAAACACACAGCTGGATATCCATTTTATAAAAGCACTTTAATTGAACTGATTAAATTGTGTGTAAATTTAAATTTAATGGAAAATTTTACTCACAAAATTTTGGTATGGCAATGGGAAACCCTCTGTCCCCAGTACTAAGTAACATATATATGGAATATTTTGAAAAGAAAATGTTAAACAATATAATTCCATGCAATGTAGTTCGGTTCAGATATGTTGACTACATAATTTGCGTATGGCCAGGGAACGAAGATGTAAATTACTTTTTTGCCAAGTTAAATCAATTAGAACCATCAATTAAATATACCATGGAAATGGAAAATGATGGATGCCTACCCTTTTTGGATGTCCTCATACGAAAAAATAGTAATGGGTTTAAACATAGTATTTACAGAAAACATACTAATATTTCTTCCTATGTATATTTATATTCTGGACAAAACAACTGGGTTAAAAAATCAGTGTTTGCATCTGTGTTTCTAAGAGCATTACGTGTATGTAGCCCGGAATATATAGTAGATGAGAAGAAACTGAAATACCCTAAATGTGTATTAAACAATGCATTAGATGCGGCAAAGAAGTTAATGTATCAAAACCAAAAAGAACCTTACAATTCAAAAAATTTTTTTGTACTGCCTTATAATAATAATATGAAAGATATCCCCCATCTCTTGAAGAATTTTGGTGTTAATGTATCTTTAAAAACAAGAAAACAATGGAACATGTACTTACCAAGAACTTCCCCGACAATACTAAAGGATGTGTATATAAAATATATGTAATTCTTGTGACAACTTTTTAGCCAAACGGATAAGGCACTTGAAAAGAGAATAGAACAACATAAGAAATGCATGAGACATGCACAGGGAAACAGTGGTATTTTTATACATGTTAGTGAAAACAATCATGCTATTAACTGGGAAGGGGCAAAAGGATTGTGTATTCTAATAACGTACTGGAAAGGAACATCATTGAATCTAGCTTTATCTAAGAAAGTTACAACCATGTTATGAACATCAGTCAAGTCATGTATAAACTTGATCCTTTAATATCAAAAGAAATTTGTAAATTGTTTAAATTCTAAGGTAGGCAGTAGAGATGTATGGAAATAGGACTATCATATTTGTAAACAAAGTTCGGTGCAGCAGTGTTAATGAGATTTCCAACCCCGCCTCCCTGACACCTGTCAGGTGTGGAGTCGTAGTCTCCTCCAGTGGGTACGTTTATCGGTAGTCAGTCTCAAATGGATGTGTATGTTCGTCAGTATTGTCTCTGTAGTATATATATTTGTGATTTCGCCAATGGCTTGGAAATAAAGTCGAAACCGGTCAGGACCTACACCCCGTCTTTTTCTCCTGTGGATATGTGTGAGAAATGAATCACGTGCTAAAGTGATTATAATCATTCATATATATATATATATATATATATATATATATATATATATATATATATATATATATTTTTGTGTGTGTGTGTGTGTGTGTGTGTGTGTCTGTGTATATGTGTGTGTGTGTGTGTGTAAATTGCAACTACCATAAAATATTTTATACTGTAGTTGTGGAAATACCATCTGATAACGCAAGCGAGTTCACGACTTCACAGAGGGACGTATACACCTGTACTGTAGTACCGAATTGGCCTAATATTTTTTATTGGCATTTAAACAAATCTTGCATATCTGTTTTCCACGGCCATTTATTCGGAGTAGGAATTTTAGGAATCGTTACTGTTATTCAAATGTTATTGTATGAAATTAGGTAAATGAGGCATCTAATTAGAGATTAATGGCTGCATAACCTAATTCAGGTTTTAGGAGCGGTAAACTTCACGGTATATATAAGTGGACCACCTAATAATCATTCAGTAATATTTACTGGAAAAAAACTAAACCAGAATTTTATTATATATAGAATGTTACTTTAAATGACTGAAAAAAAACAGTATTTTAAATTTACTGGCTCAGGTTAATGGAAAACTGTCATTCGAATAGACAGTTAAGCCCAAACAGAAATTTTAATTGATTCATATGTTTAAAAAAGTCATGAAACCGTTATAATAAAGCGAGCGATTCTCCATTTACCTGAAAAGGGAATCAAATGAACTTGCTCTCGAAAACCTATTGTGAATCTTTGATACCGCCTGTTATCGTATAATTAACCAATTATAAAAAGACATCATTATCACCGAGTGAAAACCCGTTGATTATTTTCGAGAGGCTCTTGTGATCTAAGTAAACTGCATGAATTATTTCAATACTTAGCAATATCTGCACCGAGGTGGATTGTTCGTGCCTAATGAGATTACATCTATAATAAAAAAAACTGTATTTAATTGATGAAATGGTTAATTCGCGATTTCCTTAACCATTTGTAACAAATTATATAATCCCTTGAGACTATTCAATTCACTTTCAAAGGCTAATAGAAAGGACATTTATTTTCCCAGTCGGTACGAGAGAGAGAGAGACTACTGATGAATTGACAGATCAATTAAGTGTTTAATCAGAACATCCCAGCTTTATCGAGGACAGTTACTGTAGGCTTGTTTTCTGGTTGCATTCCAACGAGAGCGTAAATTCAAATTTCATTTACACAATAATGCAAAAACATTCTGAGGGTCATACGGTTTACTTCATATCAATTGTCAAATTCAAAAAATCAACCAAGTTAGAAAATAAGAAAGTCTTTCATTTTTTCTTGAAAGATCTTAAGTGGGAGCTTATTGTACAATCCTGAGGCAGCAAGTCTGAATACACCAACTTTCAAAGTTCATCTCCGTTCAAAAACTTGAAACCATCTTCTGTTGACGCGATTCGACACCAAGTCTTGATAGCTTGATGAGTCATAACTTGTACTGTCAAAATGCCGGTTTTCTGCTGCGAAATTGATCTAAGTTGTCCTTATAGCCGCTGGGTAATTCCTCCTTTTCCATACTCTCCGCTGGTAATCTAAAAAAAATGAAAACATAAATTGTTAAATGCTCGTATGCCTGTCCGTTCTAATTCCTCCTTTTCATAATCATAATATTATGTGACAACATATGATGAATTAATGTTGTATTTACTGTGGCCTAATCAAATTATTCAAATTGTTTAGTTTCATAAAAGATTCATACATCACTTTAACAGGCCTTTTTAGATGACTGATGATATTCATAAATTATTATTGAAACACTTTGAATTCTCTCAGGTATGGTCTAAGATTAATTAAGAATGACGTCAGGGTAGTTTTTAAGAACTGAATTAAGTTTATAAAAGGAAGGGCTCAAAGAATAGTAACAGAATGGGTTTACAATTGCCAAGAGGAAGTCTGGGCTATCTTAGTGCAACCCCATGACTTCAGGGTGTAGCTGCATCCCTTTCCAGCGCTGAATGACCTCAGAGGCCCCAGTGCTTGGCCTTTGGCCTAAATCTAAATTCTATATTCCACTCAATTTCACTTCCTTTCTTCAAACCCTGCGACCCCCACCCCCCTCACCCCCAATCACTCTAACTAATAATTCTGAGGTTTTCTCTTGGTTCTACATTCAGAACCTTGTACTTCATCTCAGTTATTTTTTGGTTCTCTGTTCACTGTCCTAAGCACTAAATGGCCCCAAGTGCCCCAGTGCTTGGCTTGACAGCCAAAATTTCATAAATAAAATCTAATTATCTTACTGAATGTGGATTGCTGAAAGATCCCAAAACTTTCAATTCGAGTACTGCTAGGCAGCCTTCAATCATCGCGGTTTCCTTGTTTTGATGCAGTGACGCCTTCAAGAATTTTGATATCAGCGGTGTGACTCGTTTTTCAAATATTCTGGAAATATAAAGATACAAAATCCTCTTAAAGTTTCTCTTGGCTGCATTTACTAATTTCCCGCAAGACTTGTGGCAGCTTTCGTATCGTAGGATCTGGAAAAGGACCTTGGGCCTGACGACCATGATGAAGCAACATAAATATAGTTTGAGGACAAGACAAATGTCAAATAGTATTACTTTTATAAATAAATGACTTTAATCGTGGAATATTTCAAAAAGGAATCGTGTTTTTCTATATTATGACGATATAATTAAGAAAATGGGACTGAATTTCTTTCAAGAAAATCCTAAAGAGACTTTGTTGTTAAAGGGATCATTAGGCTTGTGTCTGTAAAATCACCTGCTTACCTGTCGTTACTCTTCATAATTCTATGAATTATTCAATATGAGTTTAACAATCGTGATTGTCCTTTTTGTCTATCATTACATCAATATTTGCTTACTATTTAACTTCCGTTTATTAATCTTATCATTTTACCAAGAAAATATGTTGACAAAGATGAAAGTACTTCGTACCTTCATCCTTCATCTTTTATTTTATATATATATATATATATATATATATATATATATATATAGATATACATATATATATCATATATATATATATATATGTATAATATATATATATATATATATATATATATATATATATATATATAATAATATATATGCTAAGAGAGAGAGAGAGAGAGAGAGACAGACAGACAGACAGACAGACAGACAGAGACAGAGAGCTGTAGGAATAAAATAAAAGATGAAGGATGGAGGTACGAAGTACTTTCATCTTTTTCAACATATTTTCTTGGTAAAATGATGAGAATAGTAAAAGCAAGTTACATAGTAAGCAAATATTGATGTAGAAATAGACAAAAAAGGCCAATCATGATTGTTAAACTCATGTTGAATAATTCAAAGAATTACGACCAGTAACGAGAGGTGAGCAGGTAGGGACTTTACAGAACACAAGCCCTATGATCTCTTAACAACAAAGCCTCTCTAGGATTTTCTTGAAGGAAATTCAGTCACACATTTTTTTTAATTATATCGTCATTATATAGGAAAACACGATTCCCTTCTGAATGAAATCCGCGATTAAACTATTATATATATATATATATATTATAATATATATATATATATATATATATATATATATATACTCTTGCTAGACCGGTATATTTATATATATGTATGTATGTATGTATATATATATATATATATAGATATATATATATATATAGATATATATATATATATATATAAATATATATATATATATATATATATATATATATATATATATATATATATATATATATATATATATATAGGTATATATATAAATATATATATATAGTATATACCTATATATATACATATATTTATGTATATATATATATATATATATATATATATATATATATATATATATATATATATATAATATATATATATATATATATATATATATATATATATTATATTATATTATAATATATAATATATATTCTATATATATATATATATATATATATATATATAATGTTAATTCTTGCCACAACTCTTCGTTGCATTTTTGTGTTGGTTGTGGGGAAATCAGTTCCCTCTCCAATTAGGTTTCATCCACCCAAGGAGACCTGCCTCTGTTTTGTTCTATTCGGAAATAGGACTTCAGATTCATTAATATCTATAAATGCTTCCTCATCTTTTTATTTTTTATTTTTAGTCTCATTGTATCTTGATCTAAACCAGTTCAGACACTCTTTTTGCTGATAGTCAAGTGTTGGGATTCTCTCTCTCTCTCTCTCTCTCTCTCTCCTGCTGTTGAAATCCCTTCAGGAATTGTGAAATATTACTTGAAGACATAAATTATATATCAGTCATGTCTTTAAGCTTAAATTTTGGAATTATTTCTTTTATACTTAATAATTGCCTCATCTGCTCAGTCTTTTCCCTGTTCTTGAGTGTTCCCCGTTGCCAGTTTGCGTCCGCTAACTTGAATGACATTAGGTAGATTCAGCAACTTGTCTCTCCCTTACATTCTGCCGAGGCAATACGTGAAGTGGAAGGTGCATCGTTTTAAGAAAACAGGGAATTTTTGTTTCTATTCGGGGGGCATTTTTTTTTTGCTCTGCAGAGCAGAGAAATCACTTGTTTCACAGCTATTACAGGAAAAGTGGAATGCTGTGAAGATTGATATATCAAATTTTATCTAGAGTTAGGCAAATGACGACAGATCGAGAGAGAGGAGAGAGAGAGAGAGAGAGAGAGAGAGAGAGAACAGTGAAATTAACTTCTCAGCGAGTATTTCAACAAAACTTTTATACGCGCGCGCACACGCCCACATATATATTATTATATCGTCCGGAGATATGTGTTTATGCTATTAATATATGAATGCTTGCTATACTTAGCAATTTGGTAGATATCTTAAATGGTTGCGCAGCGTTTAATCAGCGCTATGCAAGCACGATTTAGATCCTAGCAGTTCCGGTGAGGATTCAGCATCATTCTGTTCGTCCAGTTGGAAATCAAGAAGATTCCGTTCACACGAGATCACAAGTGAGATTCAACGATGTTCAGTCGTTGCTCTGATCAGGACACTTAGACCAATATCTAGATCTTGATTTAACATCACATGGCGTGATGGACATTCCCGCCATCAAGCCATGGAACTTTTAAGTCTGGAAATAATTGGTTTTGTAGGTGTGAAATGGAAATATACGTACATACGTTCGTTACGATTTGCTTAGCGCAAAAAGTCTTTTCATAGATTGCTCACTATGGGGCAGAGCAAGATCGCTCTCGCACAAACCTTCATACATAAAACAATACCCAAGTACCATATTCTAAATGAAAGTTGTGTACACACTTCTTACACTAGGGACATTGCTGAAAATTCATTCACAGTGAGAATGATGAAAACGAAACCAGAGGCCTTTTAACAAGGTTTTAAAAAAAAACAAAACAAAAACAGTGTTAAGTAAGGTTATATGTATTGGCATTTTACACTCTTATGAAAAGGAAAATCTATAAAAACAGATGATGAAATTTTTGGGTATCACCATTTTATTATACAAATTATCCTTTAGTCGTGTAAAGAGAGATAGCGAGAGATAACTGTTTTCTTTGTATTGTACTTTACCATCATTTGAACATAATAGAATAAACGATTCTTCCCTCTGGAAGCCATCTTCTAGATTATCCCTTCAGAAAGAGGGGATATCAGAAAGAATAGATATAGATATTGGACCTTTGTCCGCATGGCAAATACCTTGATCAAGATGTTTACCAAGGGACATAGCATACTACTATGAGATTCAGGGCCTCTGTAACACGGTTTTTTCGCAATAACTTTTTATCTATGCATTTCATAAATATAACGCTTATTCAGAATACATATTATATCTACACATAAATTTTTACTGTATTCTGCATTACGTAGGTTGAATAAATTTGGTACTTATAATGTAAAAGTGACCTTTTTTGAAGACGGGCCAACTTACTCAGAGAAAAGGTTTCGAAC
>NC_087203.1:21201295-21217085 GCF_015104395.2 Macrobrachium nipponense
CAAGAGGGAGTGCCCGGCATTCTTGCAAAACAATTGAGAACTAGCAAAAGTATGAGCAGAAAATGTCTATTCCCCCACAGAATTACTAATCGCACGACCTGACTTGACCTTCTGTGAAACTGCACCCCAAAACTCCCCTCTTGTAAGTCGGTTCCTGGGCCTATCTCTCACCCCTGGTCTTAGCTAACCCTGTTCAAGGAGAATCCATCCCGATGGATTCTTGGAATAAAGGATGTGGTGGCTATATATATATATATATATATATATATATATATATATATATAATATATATATATATATATATATATATATATATATATATATATATATATATATATATATACATACAGGCAGCCCGCGGTTAACGGCCCAATCGCTCAACAGTGAATCGGTTTTACAGCTGTCGTCAAAAATATTCATTAAAAATAAGGCACTTTAAGGTATTTTTACGGCAAAATTTTCGGTCAACAGCGCCACTAGCACGTTATGTCTAACGAATACATACATTTGTAGAAATACCGTTCAGCCCATAAATGTTATGCAAATGATATTAAAAATTGTATTGAGAGTTATTACATAGGTATTAGGGTAAAATATATGCCTCTGACGCTGTTCTATACCGAAAATATCGAGTTAAATGAGTGCAAATTTAGCTATGGATGTGTTGATTTATTAATGTTCATGATTTTATGTTTAAAATGTGTATGAAAATGTATTATGTATAGGGTATTTTTAATTCTGCGCAGAAATATGATACTAAGGCAGCTTTTGAAACTGCCCTTCACATTATCAAATACAATGTTTTTTCATGTTCATTCTTGTAAGCAGCTGCCTGCCGCTCGTTGAAAAGAGTGCAAATTTAGCGATCAATGTGTCAATTTTATAAATATTCATGCTCTTATGTTTAAAATGTGTATGAAAATATATTATGTATAGGGTGTTTTTATTTTTGTACATAAATATGATACAAATTAAGGCAGCTTTCGTAACTACCCTCCACATTGTCAGAGGATGTTTTTTCATGTTCGTTCTTGTCCGCCACTGTTCCGAAAAATGCATGGTGTTATTTTATTATTTATGCATCTTTTCCATAAATCCTATAAAAAGTTATTCATTACTTCACTGTATCCAATAATATTGTATGTATTCTCATAATATTGTATTATAAAATACTACAGCAAATCTAAGCTAGTATTCCGCGGAGCGGCCAATGTTTTGGTTTCAAATCAGCTGATGGCAAACACGAATTTGTTTCGTCATATTTAACGCAATTCCGAGTGAATTTTCTTGCTTCTAGTTGGCATAAGCGAATATCTAGATACTTGACTTATATAAGACAAGGTTATTTTTCCTTATACGACGTGTTTTTAGGTGGAAATATGAATTGAATATGTCTCGTTGTGATTGTGAACTTTTTTTTTCATTAACAGATTACGTTGGCGGGATGTTTATTGCGTAAAAAATTACATGATTCCATTCGCAATTTTCCTTTATATCATCGTAATGCGAACTTTACGTTATTTATCTTATATCAGCGTGAAACCAACAGTAAAATGTGTTCTTTCAAGCCCAGTAGTTTTGATTAAAATTATTTTATCTCAATTTTATTATCTACCGTTGTGTTTGATGGCATACGTTTACTGGAGTTTTATCCTTGTTGCCGATCCACGATAATAGCCATTAGCAGCTTGAACAGTTTTCTCAGCTTCAATTTTAACTAGGTTTAATTTTAACAGTATATTTCCCGATTGATCTTTGATCTATATTGATCTTTGATCTATAGCGAATAAAGTTATTACATTAAGATATCTCAGTTCTATTCTACATAACGTCATTTATAACAACAACGGTAATAGCGTACTATAGTGCAATTATTAAAATACAAGCCAAACAGATGATATCGAATTCGGTTGTACTTAGAAAAAAAAAAGTCATTTCATGTTCGGTTGTTCATGGCTGTACACGTTTATACAACGAGTATAACGTTAAAACCATACTTTCATCATTCTCTTTTGCTGTTTTTGAACTTATGTAACTAGAAGATGGGATAAAGTTAGGCTATTGTAATTTGGTCTCTCATAAAATCAGATTATTGTAAGATGAATTATGGTGACTTGAACACTACTTGCTACCTCTACACTGTATAAAACCTTATTATACCTTTACATAGTCTAGACACCCAAAGGATTAAAGCTAGGCTTTTTTCACTTTACAGTATTTATAATGCTATAATGTGCTGTACAGTAAATTCTATAGATCTATACTTCATAAATATAATGTTACTTATTGAGCCATCGCGGGATTAAGGCATCGTTTGACTGGTCTAGGGCGCTGATAACTGGTCTAGAATTTCGAAAGAAGGTGTGCGGCGGCCGTAGGCTTTAAAATCGCTTGGCGTCGAAAATCAATTAGCGTCGGCGGCCACGAACGGAACCCCTGCCGCTAACCGAGGCTCGCCTGTATATATATCTATATATATCTATATCTATATATATATATATATATATATATATATATATATATATATATATATATATATACATATATATATATATATATATATATATATATATATATATAAATGAATTACGAAAGTTCCTGAAGAAGTGCCTTTCTGAACAAGTGCTCCCTAAATCCTTGCTGCCACGCCGTCTAAAAAGGTATGACAATCACCCATTCAATGAATTTAGTGCCATGATTTTGAAACAGCACATAGCAGCCGCCAAGCAAGAAGAGAAAGAAAAATTCAAGGAACTGGAAAGAACAAGGATCTCTTTCAATCATTCCATCCCGGCTGATTGGAAGGACTCGCTGCGACGGGAAATTTACGAAAAACTAGGTAGGACTACAGATGCCCTGAAAAGGAAACTCGACAGAAAACTAAAAAATCTTATTGATAGCAGTGATTGTACTAATTGTGCATGTCAAGATAGTGTTGTTAACTTATCTAGTAAACAAATAAGTGAAAATGTTGTGAGTGCGCTTGGATATGGTTTATCTTTCTTTGTAGACCTTCTGCTTTAATGATTGGGTCATCCCTAAGTAAATTTAAAAAATATTGTGATCTTCCTCAAAATCATGTTGACATGATTAAAGGTATTGTTTACGGAGCTGCCAATGTTAAGCATGAAAGTAACTTCCCTGCTGCGCTATAAGAAAAGTTTGACCGATTCTTAAAAAGGACAATACTATCCACATTACAAAAGCTGATAAATCAAATAGTATAGTAATTTTAGATAAAGCTGACTACATATCACGTATGCAAGCCCTACTGGATGATGATGTGACTTATAAAAAACTAACAAAAAATCCTCTTGATCAAGTCATAAAAAACTTCAATGGCATAGTGAAAAGTATCCTTAAAGATAAAACAGAACTACTAGGCAAATTGTCAGTCAAATCTCCTTCGCTACCTTACTTGTACGGATTAGTCAAAACGCACAAAGAAAATAACCCTATGCGGCCTATTATCAGTACTGTTGGTTCAATTTCATATAAACTCTCGAAATATATCACTAAGATCTTGTCCCCGTTACTTGGAACCATCTCCGATTCTCATATATATAATTCTCTAGATTTAGTTGATAAATTAAACAAAATTGCTCTTTGCCTTACTGATAGATTCGTTAGTTTTGATGTATGTTCTCTTTTTACTAAAGTCCCTATAGACTCTATTTTAGAATATCTTAGTAATGAATTAACTCAGCATGAATTACCTCTACCTATAAGTCACATTATTTCACTCACAAGTTTGTGCATTTGTGATTGTAAGTTTATATTCAATGGTGAATTTTATCAACAAATTTTTGGCATGGCAATGGGAAATCCTTTATCACCATTACTCTCAAACCTGTATATGGAATTCTTTGAAAAACGCTACTTACCTAATATCATTCATATTCCTGTAAAGTGGTATCGATATGGTGATGATTGTTTAGCTGTTCTTCCTGTCGGTATTGATGTAAATGATTTACTCTCTAAATTAATACCACCGGTACCATCGATTAAGTTTACTCTAGAATTAGAAAAAGACAATTGCCTCCCTTTCTTAGACGTTTTTTGATACATAGAGAACCATTTCAATGTAAATTCAGTATTTTATAGGAAACCGACTAACAACTTAACTTATGTTCATTTCTTCTCAGGCCACCATCTTAATATAAAAATATAAATTTTTTCCTCTATGTTTTTACGAGCATTGCGAATTGTCAGTCCACAATATTTGGATCAAGAAATTGAATACATAAGAAAAATAGGGAAAGATTTATGCTATCCTTCACATATATTAGACATTTGTTATAATAAAGCCCCAAAAAAGTTTTATAGTGTAAGTAACACACAGAAAGAAAATTCTAAGAACATTCTCAGTTTGCCTTATTTTAACGGATTTGAAACCATTAAACCATTGTTAAAAGCTTTTAATGTCAACCTTGTTTTTTCCTATAATAACACACTAAAAAGAATGTTAATAAAAAATGGCCCCAGAGAAAGCAACAACATAATATATAAAATTCCATGTATGGATTGTCCCTCATTCTATCTCGGACAGTCCAGCAAAGGCTTAGAAGTAAGGCTAAGCCAGCATAAATACTCTGTAAAAACTGGGCAAAAATCTAATGCATTATTCATTCATTTAAGTGAAAACAACCACCGAATTAATTTGGATTGATAGTTCAGTAATTGCATGGTCAAGTAAGATGTCTTATCATGAAAATCTTTTTAGAATCTGCTTTAATACAACTTACTTTTTCATTGTAATTTCAATGTTAGTCGTGGCCTTTTTTCATTTAGACCCTTGTATCTGTAACATGTTTAAGAATGACCTCAAAGATATAATTACTGACTTAAATAAAAATCAGTTGCCTTGGAGTTATTAAATTTTGTTGTAATGTATGTCTGTCATGTATTGTGAATATGGTTTTGTTTACTAAGTTCCGAATAGCTGTCACCTATAATCCTTTAATTGTCTGGAAATTGTATCTGAGATGATTGTCTTAAACCTTTAATTGCACCCATTGTTTTATGCTTGTTTGGGACGGTTTCTTATCTTCCAGGTGTGTCGGATTCTAGGTACTAATCCCTTTATAATCCCTATCTGTCAGTTATACGAACATTCTTGTATTGTCTTTTCTCGTATTTATGTCAGTATCTGCTCAGTAAAGGACTTTTAAAGTCGAAAGATCTTGCAGACCTCCTTCGTTTATTTTTCCTTTGTGGCATTTATCTTATTTATATATATATATATATAATATATATATATATATATATATATATATATATATTATATATATATATATATATATATATAATGTATATATGGTGTAACATGGGTTTATGCAAATGTCTTTGGAAATGGAAGAAACCATCCACCATTGACACCTGCCAGGCGACCCATGTTTACAGGAGGTGGATGTTGCCTGGGATGTGGAGCAGGAGGTGGGTGGGGATGGAGCGAATGATGCAAGTGGATTGCTAGTTTTCTTTTTTTTTTTTTTTTTTTTTTTTTACCGTTTATTGAACAATTTAACAATACATTTCCTTCAACAGACTTCTTGTAATCTAATCTTAACGATTAGCTTACAGTGGTAGCCTATGACTTTTATTTAAAATGATGCTTGGCAACATATGTGTTCACTAAATCCTAGTGCGCCCTGTCCTTCTCACCTCGTCACGGAATGGTTGAATCATAGATATGGGTTGAATCAACAGTCAGGGCTAGGTCTACACCGGTGCTGAATGAGCGTAGTGATAGTAGTCATGAAGACAAAGGAAAGCAAGGAGGGAGAGTACTGTAGTTTGAATAATGCCTGTTTCTTTCCCACTTTCGATTACTTTATGAATAGGCTATCTTTGACAGGAAGGAAGGAAAGGAATTTTCAATAATCTACTTGTTTTTGTTTTTTGTTTTTTGTTTTTATTCGGTGGAGAAGTCGTTTTCCTGTTTGATTGGTGTCTGATGAAGACGTTTTTTGGAGGTGGAGAGATTTACAATGATACTTGTTAAACATGAATAGACCTATCTTTGATGGAGGGGACAATGAGTTGTCCAAAGAATACCACTGATGGAGAAGGAGAGGGTTTCAGTGAAGCGTGGGTTATCTTCCTCCTTTATTCAATATTAAAAAAATACTTTTTAATTTGGAGGTATTTTAATCACATTGACCTAATCGCTGATATTTTTTAACAGTGGATATCATAACCGTGTAGTCTCGGAATTGAACTATTGATGAAGTAAGTTTGGACCAATCATTATCATTATCACATCAAATTTTCAAAGTGGCCACCATTGCCGTTGATACATAATGCTGCTCTTTGCAATAAGGAATTTTTCTTTTATATGCTGTGAGGTTTCCATTATCCCCTACTGTGATTCCTGTTTACTGTGATTTTCTTCTCGTATACTAGCGGTTTCCAGGCCAATCCGGTTAAGGTGCTGCCTTACTTGGTTGCTGAAATGGGGTGGTGCTCCGTCATCCTGGAAAATTAATCGGCGTCGTGTAGCCAGAGGAACATCTTCCAGGAGTAAGGGGACATGATCTGTCAAAAATTTGGCATAAGCATCACCATTAACACGATCTTCGAGGATGTGTTAGCCGATCAAGCGATCATCGATAATGCCACACCAGACATTGACTAGAAATGTGTTGGAAATTGCATTCCACTATTTTGTAAGGATTTTCATTTGCCCACCATGTTCATTGTGAACACTGTAGCTCCTTACGGTTGAATGTAGTTTCATCAGTGAATGAAATCAAATCCAATAGCTGAGAATTATCTTGCAAACACCTACAGAACTCTAGCTGCTTGTCAGATTCTCCCTCCTGAAAATGTTGAACTTTGTGGTGATGGTACGGACGAAACCCTTCAATTCTCAATACTCTCCATGCTTTCGTGTGCAACACTTCGAGTCAGAATGAAAGTCTTCTGGTACTAATGTCGAGGCTATGACATTAGTACCAGAATATCTCTTACCTTTCCGTGTTTGCTTATCTGTTCCGCTGTTGCAGTTATTCCAGAGTAAGATCCTTTCTCATGAAAATGCGGAAAAAGACAGAGTAGAATGTTCTTACGCAAGGAGATCTTCAGTTTGGATATTTTTTCTGCACTCTTGCACAGTACCATGCGCGTTCCCATTACAAAACTGTAAATGAACATCATGTCAGCATATTCCACATTACTGAAACGGAAAGGCATCGTCTCCAGGTTTTTTCTTTCAAAATGAATCAGATATTTTAAGCTTATACTCTGGACACACCCACCTATCTTTTCTTTTGGAAAAGCGAGACTGATAAGGCTTCTACCTCAGTGTGACTAGTGAGCAACTGATTCAGCAGATTGCTAATAGCATTGCTCCATCCCCCTCCCCCCAATCCCCGAATCCTGACTAATCAGACACCCAATACACCATCTCGCTCGTATGAGAGGTATGATAACTTTCAGCTTACTTTTCAAAATCATCCCACCGACAAACGAAGCCTTAAATTGCATATGTTTATAGAACATTATTCTTTCAGAAAAGCTTTTTCTTCTATTTACCAAAATATTTGCACTCACACACACACACACACACACACACATATATATATATATATATATATATATATATATATATATATATATGTATATATATATATATATATATATATATATATACATATATATATATATATATATATATATATATATAATATATATATATATATTATTATATATATATATATATATTTGGCACACACACAAACACACACATACACACACACACACACACACACACATACACACACACACATATATATATATATATATATATATATATATATATATATATATATATATATATATATGTGTGTGTGTGTGTGTGTGTGTGTGTGTGTGTGTATGTGTGTGTGTGTGTGAGTGCAAATATTTTGGTAAATAGAAGAAAAAGCTTTTCTGAACGAATAATGTTCTATAAACATATGCAATTTAAGGCTTTGTTTGTCGGTGGGATGATTTTGAAAAGTAAGCTGTTAGTTATCATACCTCTCATACGAGCGAGATGGTGTATTGGGTGTCTGAGTAGTCAGGATTCGGGAATTGGGGGGAGGGGGATGGAGCGATGACCTGAGAAAGCTGATAAATCATTTCTGGGATGGTGTGATATGAAAATACAAAGTTAAGCGGGTCAATGTTCGTCAGTTCATGGGCTCTTGTTCAAGTGCCTATGAAAACTGGTTGTTACCAGTTTTGTGTGAGTTCATATGTACATGCACGAACTATGTCTATTCATAATGACTTGGCTTAGCCAAATCTATGGGGAGACTTACAGAGAGGTCCATGGGGGAAAGGCAGAATGCTCTGCGACAGTTTTTAATTGTTTGTGTGTGGTTTTCCAGGCTGTAATGGGTAAGTGTATTATACTTTAGCCAAAGGGATGGCTGTTTGATAACTGGTAAAGATGTTTAATCTTTGACTTTCTCTTTACACTTGTGTGTGCTTATAAGTATGTTCTCGTGTCTTTGTAACAGGCGATTCTAGTGGAGGGGACTAAGTGTCCTAGTGAGGGGACTGTGTTTTGGAGAAGAGATAATTGGTGTGACTAATTACTGATTAAGACATTTAAATGTTGGGGGATTATTATTATCTTTCCATTGTTAAATAAATAGTATATTTTTTATAACTTTGACTCTCATTTGATGACCTGTTAGAATGGAGAGAGAGAGAGAAGGCTATGCCAGAGAGAGAGAGAGGGAGAGATTGTGTGTTACCAGTTTGCCTTAACGCTCGGGTTTCACGCATACCAACTATTAAATACCCTTCGCTGGTAATAGGTGCCAGAGATGGGTAACATATATATTCAATATTTAGTTGTATTCTTCTCAATCACGAAGATAGAATATCTTGAGGTACTCCACAATAAAAGCGAAGGAGAAACCAGAAGAAAAAGGAAATAGAGTTCTTGATTTGTTCCAACACTTTCATCTTCCATCAGTCCTCTTCCAGGGAACTTTATTGACTAATCACTTTAAGAAAATCGTATACCGAACATATGTTTACATTTGTCTTCAAGACTTGCATAAAACATAAACTGCATAAAACACAAACAAGTAAATATTGTTAACGGTGCTTACAACTATTACAGGATACTATAAAAAATAGATGGTCTAGTACATAGTTTGTTCTTTCTTTTTCATTGTGAATCGTTACAATTGAGAAGTAACGTTTTTACAATGAGGTGTATGTATTGTCACAGGGCAGGCTGCGTGTATGGTTTTAATCTTTTGTGAATCTAGCAAAGGACTGTCTACTCAAAAATCCCTTTTTTGGAAATGACAAAGAGACTGACTGGGGGTGGGCCCGCCATAAAAGTGATCAGAAAAATGAAGAGAATAAATTACCTTCATAGGTGAAGCTTCTAAAAATTACTTTTAAAAAGGGAGTGAAAGGTAAATGGAATAAAATTACTTTTAAAATGGGTTTGCAAGGTAAAGGTAATCTGTCCCCCCCCCCCCAACTTTAATTACAAAGGATAATTCTTATAAGGTTAATCAGAGAACAAATTTTACATTTTTGAGGGCACTCATTGGAAATCATGGGACACTGAATAACACTACTATTTAAGTTATGTACGGTATCAAAGAACGGAAAAGAGTGCCACTAGGTTTGGACTTTTAAAAAAGAAATTTAAAAAAAAAAAAGAAAAAAAAGAGGAAAAAAAAACACCATTTTGGGTTTAACCTTTTAGGGTTTAAACATGGTGCATAGATATATGGAACAAATTCTTAATAATATTAGTACAAAACACAACATAGGGGTGGCACACTGTAAGCAAGGTTGCTCCTATGGGGATCTCAGGAATAGTATCCCAAGAATGTCACTGGCAGGTCTTGCAACATAAATGCTAACAGCTGTAAGCTTACGCAAAATAACCAACACAAAAGAGAAACTATGCTAAATACGAGATATATCAAATGTTACATGAGACGTTACCAGAACGAATTTACTGTTAGTACGAGTAGCAAAGATCTATTAACTCTTCCACAGTGATTTCACAAGACTATCACAATTGCACAGATTAAAACACGAGTCTCTGAAGGAGACAGGATAATAGTAGTTTGGGAATAGAACAGTTAGAACAAGGAATGAGTGCGAGGAATAGTAGATGAAGGACCGGAATGTCAACTTCCAATTCAAATACCTTGGTTCTTCGACATTACATACATTGAGATGTATGTATTGTCACAGGGCAGGCCTGCGTGTATGGTTTTACTTTGTGGAATCTAGCAAAGGACTGTCTACTCAAAAATTCCTTTTTTGGAAATGACAGAGCTGACTGGGGGTGGCCCGCCACTAGTGATCAGAAAAATGAAGAGAATAAATACCTTCATAGAAGCTTCTAAAATTACTTTTAAAAGGAGTGAAGGTAAATGTAATAAAATTACTTTAAAATGGTTTGAAGGTAAAGGTAATCTGTCCACTTACAAAGATAATTCTATAAGGTAATCAGAAGAACAAAATTTTACATTGAGCACTCATTGGCTCCATGGCACTGAATCACTACTAGAAGTTATGTACGGTATCAAAGAACAAGAGTGCCACTAGGTTGGACTTTAAAAAAAAAGAAAAAAAAGAGGAAAAAAAACACCAATTTTAGGGTTAAACATGGTGCATAGATATATGGAACAAATTCTTAATAATATTAGTACAAAACACAACATAGGGGTGGCACACTGTAAGCAAGGTTGCTCCTATGGGGATCTCAGGAATAGTATCCCAAGAATGTCACTGGCAGGTCTTGCAACATAAATGCTAACAGCTGTAAGCTTACGCAAAATAACCAACACAAAAGAGAAACTATGCTAAATACGAGATATATCAAATGTTACATGAGACGTTACCAGAACGAATTTACTGTTAGTACGAGTAGCAAAGATCTATTAACTCTTCCACAGTGATTTCACAAGATTATCACAATTGCACAGATTAAAACACGAGTCTCTGAAGGAGACAGGATAATAGTAGTTTGGGAATAGAACAGTTAGAACAAGGAATGAGTGCGAGGAATAGTAGATGAAGGACCGGAATATCAACTTCCAATTCAAATACCTTGGTTCTTCGACAAGACATGCGTAGATAGCGCCAGTGCGTCGGCGGAAGGACTTTGGTTGCTTGCAGTTCTTCACCTGGGAATAACAGATGTCCCTTAGGTTTTCTGCTCCTCCTCAAATCTTAGGTCGTTATCGGCTTAAAGTCGGCGTCTGAATTGTGACCGGGGTATGACAGGCAATAGATCACTTTTGACATAACCTTAAAATGACATTTACATGTTTTCGCCTTCGAGACGTCGTTAAGGAAACAATAGAACAAAAACCAAGTCAAAAATATCGCATGGATCTCGAAAACATCACAACAACAACGTTTTGTTTTCCTCTATAGGAAGCAGTTACTTTAATTCTTTCAATTTCCCTTATGGCTTCGAATTCTCCCTCATGATTTTGAATAAAAAAAAAAAGTCAGAAGGACACTTTTAACACACACACACACACACGCATGTGCATATATATATATATATATATATATATATATATATATATATATATATATATATATATATATCCTGAAACGATAACTGTACCTAAAACTTCAGATTGCTTCTTAACCATATCGATGAAATTCTTGCATGTCCTTCACTGCTTCCTGACTTCTTCAAAATTATGTTTGGTAGCTGATGCGGTAAATCTAGTTTTGCCCTAGAGGGGATCGATATTTATTCCATGATAAAACTAATATCCGTGTGAAATGCTGTGTCAAAATAGGTGAATAAATGCAGATAATATTTTTTGATTGATTTCCTTCTCAGTTTTTGAAAAGAGCCACAGCTATAGAATCTAACTACTTTTTGCAAATGTTTACTGCCATGCATATTAAGCGCCCAATAAATGGTTAAATAGTGGTGTCGTTGTGGAAAAGCAGAGTACTTCTAATTTCTACATACTAAAAACAATATTTTTTTACGCAACTTAACTATCTGTAACTTTAGGGAATATGTGCGAGTAAAGATCCAGCTATGTTGCATAGTTATCCTTATTCTAAAAAGAAGGCGTGTAAGAACGATATTCTTCGATTTCATTTCATGAAATGATTTCCGAATAAGTAAAATTTCTTCCTAAAGAAAACTTGTATGTCACCCAATGGATATTTAAATTTCAAGAACATCACCTAGACAATGAGTTGCTTTGCTGATTTTAATGCATTCCTAATCACTGAAAAACTTCGGTAAGGTTGCTGAAACTACGCTTCGTTGTTAGCTTTCATTGGCTCCTTCTGCCAAATCAGTAGCTGTTTTTTGTTACTAAACACAAAATTATTTATAAGCTCTACATTTACTTATACCATTAAATCAATAAAGGTAAAAAAGACGCTGAACAAATGTTACCCATAACAAGAATATTTCCAGGTGCTCTGATTTTGAAAAAGGGAAAAAAATCGTGCTCCAGAGGTTTTCATTTCCCGTCTTTTCTTGAGATGCTTCAAGTTACCAAGTCCAGCATCTGAATCTCGCAATTCCTGGAGTGTTTACTCTCAGGTTACGAGAACTTTTCTAGCCTCGATATAATTATGCCATATCATCACGGTAATATTATTTAGATGACTTGTTTACGTCTTCCTATTTTCGACTTGGTAACAATGGTAAGTATGTGTATTGCTAAAGGTTTATGCGTTCTTATTTTATTATTCCTATCTCTTCGATCATAATTCCATGTGAAATGTAATAGGCGAGGATATTAATGAGACTGAGAATGGGATTCCTTTCAAGCCTCTCCCTTTTTTTTCATTTTATACATGTGTTTACTGATTTCCTGTTTATAGGTTCTAATTTCCTTTAATCTTCTTGTGGTTTCCTAATTCTCATTTATCCCAGTAGGTAGTAAAATGAGAAATATCAGTTTACCATCTCCGCATTTCCTATCTAAAAGCATTTTATTTTTCGTCAAGTTTTTACGCAATGAACTCTCTTCGATACCCAAAAATTCAACCGACAACAAATTCTTTGATGTGGACACACTATAATACTGGAAGAACATTGCCTTAACTATCTCACAAAGGCTTTTACCCAGTACTTCTGATCCCCCAAGTCCTTACCCCTTACTCCTTTGTAAGTCTCCTGTCTGTTCTCCGACCTTGATTGTTGTCTTCTACGGCAACCTCCTTCTCTTCTGTGAGTCTTTTTTCCTTTGTTTTAATTTTGTTATGCGTCTTCCCTTTCAGACACAGCAAAGCCTCTGTCACACAAGTTACTCAACTTATTTTTTCTTATTTCATATTTCTGCTTTAGCATCTATCTTTCTGTCGCAGTCGCTGGCCAAGCATCGTACAATTCCATGGAAAATACGTTTATCCCCTCGTGTCCTTAGAATGCGAGTATGCTTTCGTTTATCGAGTTTCTGCTGTCTTTGCCCCTTGGTATTTCAAACTGTCATCCTTGTTTGATCAAAGCCATTGTCTTCACCTAATGTACTTTTGATTTATTTCTATTAATTTTACTCGCGTATTATTTTAACAGAATTTGCTGGTAAATTAGAAAGTGATAACATATCATCCTTGGAAACAACACATAGACTTGGTGTTTTATTATTGTGTTGTTGATATTCTGTTTTTAGTTTGTGATCCATTACCTTAAGCTCTCTTCTATCTTAATAGTATGAATGTTGATGGCGAGGGTATAATTTTAGTGTTCCTAACTTTATTTTTGATTTAATGGTGTTCAAGGAAATTCTTCATATTATACATTGCTGGTACGACGATGAAACGGGTTATTATTATTATTATTATTATTATTATTATTATTATTATTATTATTATTATTATTATTACATTAGCTGGGGAAAACTCTTGAATGACGACTGATGAACTCTCTCTCTCTCTCTCTCTCTCTCTCTCACTTTTTCCATCTTTCTCTTACCTAACACCCCCTCTACTCTCTCTCTCTCTCTCTCTCTCTCTCTCTCTCTCTCTTTCTCCTACCTAACACCCCCTATACTCTCTTTGTTTCTTCCTCTCCCTCTCGCTCATTACTCTTACTATCTCTTTCTCTCTCCAACCATCACTGTCTCTTTCCCTCGTTGTCCTCGCTTATACCAACTGACTTTCGCTCTCTCTCTCTCTCTCTCTCTCTCTCTCTCTCTCTCTCTCTCTTTGTCTTTTTCCTCTTTGTCCTTCCTAATACCCCGTCTACTCTCTCTCATTCTCTCTCTGTCAAACCCCCTTCTCAAACTCCAACCTCTTTGATGTCAATGATGTTTACCTTATAGTATTCTTTTCCAAATGATAAGTCATATGTATACAGAATATTGTATGATAAATTCGTAAAGTAACAAAGTCTACAATCATAACACCCATTATAGTAAGGTTATTATATAGTAAGACTATTGGTATTTGCTGGAAGAAGACCATCATTAACACAGGTTTTATTGAAAAAATTTGATATTTGTCAAATTGAATATATTATAGAAAATGCAATACAAATTGGATCTTAAGCCTAATTAGCAAAAGATCCCAAATGATTCATTCTGGATTCCTCTTGCTCAGGGACGTCTCTCTCTCTCTCTCTCTCTCTCTCTCTCTCTCTCTCTCTCTCTCTCTCTCTCTCTCTCTCACATATAATTTTTGAAAGAAAGCTATGTTGTTTTCGTTTTGGCTGTTATATACATTTCAGACTATTAACAGTATTTGTCACATTTTGTAATAATAATAATAATAATAATAATAATAATAATAATAATAATAATAATAATAATAATAATAATAATAATAATAATAATAATAATAATAATAATAGTTCACAAGAATTACCTGAGGTATGTACATGTGATAGGTAAAGACAATGTAAGCTGCTTTGCTCAGTCAGCCTTTTCATGGTAAATATATAAAGAATAAAGGTTACTGTAACTCATTCCTCAATAAAACTTCAAAATCAGAAGACGAATTAACATTAAGTGTTCAGTCCCCTATGATTCTTCAAAACGAGAGTGGAAATGGCTGTAGGTTACAAAGCCTCGATGTTTACCAGCGAAATCTATTTCTATTCCCGTCCAAAGTGAACAGATCTTTTCAGTCGCCAGAAAAAGAAGCGAAAGGGAACCAGCTAACAGATAAAATGGCACACCCATAGTTCCTGGGTGCTATGACTCCTGTCGGAAACATCTATTATACAACAGATGCTCATATTTTGCCACGGCTAACTCTAACTCTGGATACTTATCCACACTCCTGTCTCATTTTTCACCCCCTGTAGTACCCTTGTACTTGAAGAATCTAAACGATGGAAAATGTAACCAGAGACGACCCTTTCTTGGTTCTTGTGCACAGTATTTCAGAATACAAGAACAGTCCATTTTTATGTTCTCTTAGTTTTTGCAGTCATCTGATTTTTCATTGAATGATAAACTTTCTCTGCTTACACGTGTTCCTTTTTTTCTATTTCATCGACAACTCGCATCAGAAGCAATTTTATTTACCACTTTGCGTTTAGCAATGAAGTAGGATTACCATTACTTTTAAATTTAGCCCGAAACTAACTCCAAATGAAGATAATTGTAACACAAAGATATGTCGAGATTACCGGAAGTGTTATGTCAGCGACAATGCAGGGCTTCTTGCTCTTCTACCCTTCAAAATGTCGCTTTTGGTTGCTTGACCATAGACTTCATTCACTACTAGTAAATTATTAGATACCCACTTACATGCTCCCCGTAAAAGGTAGTAGTAGTAAAAGAAATCAGTCACACAGATTCAACACTTTCGTTGATAA
>NC_087203.1:21217585-21235085 GCF_015104395.2 Macrobrachium nipponense
TAGTACACATATATAATATATATAGATATATATATATATATATTACGATATATAGATATATATATATAGATAGATACATATATACTATATATATATATAGATAGAGATCTACAACATATATATATATATGATAGATACACATAATAGTCTCTACATGAGAAGATAGATACAGTATACAGAGATATAATATATTATCTATACACATTATATATATAGACACATATATATATAATATATTATATATATATATATAGAGACACTATATATGAGATGAGATATATATATTAGATATATATATAGAAGATGAGTAGTATAGATATAATATATATAGAATACACACACACATAAGTAAGTATATTACACATATTATATAGAACAGCATATATATATATAATATATATATACTAATATACATATATCTAAACACACACATATATATATATACACATATATATATATATATATAAGCCATATATATATATATACAACCATATATATATATACACATATAGATATATAACTATATACACATAATATATATAAATATTATATACACACACATATATATATATTATATAGATACACACATATCTATATATATATGCACATATATATATATCTATATATATATATACACCATATAGATACACATATATAATATACACCCACAAAACATATATATACACACCACACATAAATATAATATATAATATATTAATATTAATAATATACTTTAAATTTTTAATTTTATATATTATATATATATAATAATAACAAACATATATATATATATAATTACATTACATACAAATACACACACACACCATACACATACACACACCCATACACATACACACACATACACCCATTACACATAACACACAAACACACACACCAACACACACAATTACCACACATACACCATACACATACAAACGACACATACACAACACAACACCCACACATACACATACACAACATACACATAATATACATTACACACACACCTCATATACAGTACACCATACAAACAATTATATACAGTACATAATACACATTATACCATACATATATACACACACACACACACACATACACATATACAATATACCATATACATATACAATAGATAATAAATACATATACATAATATAATTATATATATAATATATAATAGATATAATATTATATATATATATATGTGTGTGTGTGTGTGTGTGTGTGTATGTGTGTGTGTAAATAGTAACTACTATACTGTAGTTGTGGAAATACCATCTGTTACATGGACAGACTTGTGGTTAATTGCATAAATATTCATCTGCTTATCCTTAGACATCATATGTATTATAACTTAAATTTCAGCTAGAGACCTTGGGTGGTTAGAGTAGTCAGGTCAAGAGTGCTAAATACGAAAATTGAATGTAGAAAAACTTTAACTTGATAGCATTCACAGTAATAATAAAACAATAAAGTATCAGCAATAAATATAATAATAATGACAGATTCTGCAGATGACACCCTTCCCATCTTTCCCACAATTTAGATCTTGCTTCTCTCCTTAGGATTCTTTGTATGAGTGAATTGCTGCTGTTTCTCACTCGGGTTATCAGATTGGACATTGTTCGCCTTACAATGATTCCTAAGTTGTCCAGCGGTTTTCTATGAACAATCTGTTTAGCTGAGTGGCAGCGAGGAGTGTTTGTGAGGCGTTCTCAAACTGTCATTGTGTACAAACAGATATGTCTCATGGTCTCTCGGGTATAGTTCGTCCAGAGGGAACACCCATAAATATTGTAGCAATACAAGCGGAAGAGCAGCAGTTTCATGTCTCAGTGACAGAAGGCAAACCTTCTTGCAATCATGTTGCCAATTGCACATAGTTTACGACGCCTATGTTCAATGTCTGCTGTATCTTTTTAGGTCGTCTGTGATAAAGTGACCTTAATACGGAAATTTGTTTTTGAATAATGGTATCATGTGAACTAAGAGTAGGGCCTAGTTTGGAAGAAACTGGTGAATTATGCATGTATTGAATAGAACAGCTTGCAAATTGTAAATTATCGGATGGCAGAATTTGAAAGCTTCTGCGAGAAGACCATAAGAGCAGGGCAATTTATTTTATTAGGTAGGCTGTTTATGGCATCGCTGTTTTATCAGTAAGAAAGTTATACATACATCCCATTGGGAGTCTTGATCGTTTATGCAATTTTGGATATTGCTGAAGTGATCACTCCACATACTTGCGATAGCCTCGTCACCGACTGTGTCCCCTACTCTCTGTGATAGCTTTTTAGTTTTGGGATTTAAGGACTGGATATCTTTCCAAAGACAAGGATAATCACCGGATTTTAAGTTCTAGACATTGCATCGACTCTTAGTTGTTTTTTCATTTAATTTGCAGTGTTTAATTAAAAGCAAGTTTGAATTGCGCTCCCACCTGTCTCATTAGTAATGCAGTGTCCTTCCCTCGTGGCTACCATTTTGCCTCCACAGTAGTATGTATACAGATCTTTAACCAAGTCATTCCATCCAGGTATATTACGAGAATTACCTTGACGAAATCTAAAGGCAGCCCTACCTGAAGCAAGCATAGCAGAGATTATGTTCAAATAGAATTCATTCAGATCCCTCCTGTAGTGGTCATTTCTACAATTTGTGTTAGTACAAAATAAAGCGTCTGCCGGTTGAACTATTGACCGCAACCTGGTTTCCGTGGTCGCCCTAAAGTATCTGGTTTTCTGTTGGATTTTAAAATCTCAGTGTACCACTGGTGGGCGGTCAGCAAGGGAGTTCACAGTAGGGAGGGAGGGTGGGGTATTGAATGACTCCTGTAATGGGATGTGATCGTAGCCCATTGCAAGATCGTACCAAATATTGCAGGTCATAATAGAATCATGAAGTTGTGGAGATGTGATGCAATGGTCCAGCCAGGAGGTTGTAATTGTGTCGGCTCTATTTTGTACACATGAATATGAGGAGGGAGGGAGGGAGCATTTCATAGCTAATGTGGGGAGCATGATTTTGACAGAAGCGAGTAAGTTCATTATAAAATTGTTTTTAAGGGGTGAGAATGAAGGTTGACGATTATACAAATATGATCAGCAGGAGAATCGTGAATAATGCTGTGTAACTCACCTAGGATCATGCAGTATTGATCAAAATTATTGTCATTTTCCCAGGGCATATGTCACTTGAACCCCAGCAATCTGTCACTCCTGTAGGTCTTCACATTTACCATATTGTCTAATGATTTGTGCCACAGAAAGAAAGGCCCACTTTCGGGCGACTGGACACAATTTGATCTGTAATTTGCTTCCATGAAGTCGAGAAGGCTCTGAAGTCTTCGTGTATTGAATCGTAGATGACAAGGTCGTGTGGCCAGAGGAGCGTTTCTTTCAATGCAATGATGCCTTTGAAGTTTTTGCAGAACATGTTTAGGAGAGGAATGTTCTGCTTGGGGCCAAAAATATTCCAAGAGATTATATCTAATGCATCCATGGCTACTCACGAAGATGGGAGATAAAAGCGCAGCAACTAGTCTTTTGATGGCCTCTGTAGCATTAGGTATGGCTGGGTTGAGTCTGTTGATTACCAGGAGTTTGTGCGAATACCATTATGAGTCTGCTGGGCTAATGGAGGACAACCTTGAATTTTCCAGGGAGAGTAAATCCAGACTCAAAGCATCATATTTAGTTCATTGGTAACTT
The DNA here is from genome assembly GCF_015104395.2 of Macrobrachium nipponense. Classification (NCBI taxonomy): domain Eukaryota; kingdom Metazoa; phylum Arthropoda; class Malacostraca; order Decapoda; family Palaemonidae; genus Macrobrachium; species Macrobrachium nipponense. The sequence continues at coordinate 21,221,293 of NC_087203.1, forward strand.
CTTTGTAGAAGGGCTTGGCCATGCTCAGTCTGTAATCACCGGGGTGTATATGCAAAAATCATCCTGGTCTACTAGTATCTATGAGAAGGCACAAGTGAAACAAAAATGATACATGGAGTTAGACCGACTGCATTATGTGAATTAACCTGCTTTGTCCAAGCATATACACAGAAATCTAATAAAAGGTAACTGACCAGTCATGTAAATGGAAATCAGGCTGTGGTGTGCAACATGATCGGCAGCTGGATCTGGGGACCTAAACGTTTTGGACTTAAAATTTGCTACTATGCAACTTCATTACCAGGGCATGTCTCATGTCTAATTATTGATATCTGTCCTTATCCATCAATCTGCTTCACCCATTTTACAGGCCCGTTTCCTATCAGCTATTTATTTACTACTTCTCCATCTTCTTTCATGATTCGCTAAAAAATAATAATAATGTAGATGAACAAACATTCAATTTTAGGGAAAAAAACCTTGCAATGTTGACTCTTTGGAAATGAAAATTATCCTTGAATTTCATGGATGTGGCAACCAGTTCCGGGCCTCTCTGTAGTTTCAAAAGCGTCGTTTCAGTTGGAAACTCCTTCATAATGTCAAAAAGATGCTATATTTCGTGTAATAAAAAAGTGGTAATGTTTCAAGGAAGTATTTAATTTTCATTGTTAAGGATGATAAAAAAGAGAGAGTAAGGCCCAGAATCGCCAAAAATGAACCAACCCTTTTTCTACATGTCAGGAGCATCCTAACTGTGTACACGCCTGTAAACAAGCCACATGGGAACGGGTCCTCTTATGATGAGAATATATTCACAGTCCAAATTACAATTAATTGAATAAAAAATACTCATTCCTATGTGTTTCCACTGAGAAAACATCCATAACAGTTCTTCTCAAAGAAAGGTCACTGGTTTGATCGTCCCAAAACGAGATGTTTTGAACGTTTCGAGCATGATTCGCAGTCCATATCAGCATGATTTTTAAAGAATATTTGTAATAACAGGATCTGAAATCCAAATAAAAGGTATTAGAACGTGAGGAAGAGGGCAGGTTTCAGCAGTTAATATAGTAAGATAAGTGAGCTGGTGATAAACAAAAAGAGGTTTGAGGCAAAAGATTGATGACGTAAGAGGAGGTATCTGTGACAATGGTACTTGGTGTTCAATCTAAAAGGTTTCGAAAAGTGTGCTGTTTGTGAGTGTAAGTGGACATCGTAGAGAGATAGATAAATAGAGAGAGAGAGAGAGAGAGGAGAGAGAGAGAGAGAGAGAGAGAGAGAGAGAGAGAGAGAGAGAGAGAGAGAGAGAGGAGGGTGTGAACAAGAGGTTTGATAGAAGAAGTAAAGCTATATCTTTTAAGAAAGAAAGCCGAAAGAAATGGTAATGAAATTACTAATTTAATTCGATGTCAAAAGGTGCAAATTAAGAGATGATTGACGTAAATACAGCCTTACACTACTTAAGTACACATTTCAAAATGTTTAAAAGAAGTAATACAAGAAATATAGTAAATGAGCCATTACGAGAGATGAAACCCCTGATAAAAATCCCAGATTATGGGTATTAAACCATATGATATTAGAGAATATAAATTCCCGTATTGCTGATTATTAGAACTGCATAAATAATACACTAACTCTTAGTAACCAGTAATGCTGGGGTTACGAAAGTCAAGTAAAATGAATACTACATTCTCTCTATTTTCCAAGGAAGAATTATCTACGAATTACCCAAAGCAGCGAACTAGAATTAAATGAGCGATTCATTGGTTTATAGCTTTGGGAGTCGCAACAGCTTTTGGTCATCGAGGCTGGGAAATGGTTTTGGCTGTAAATCACTTTGGCGTAAAAGCAACTAAGGAAAAATCTTCTAACTCAGAGAACCAGTCACCAAATACATGCATATATTATGAACTCTTCCAGGTCGTGAATTTATAGTCAACAGAACTGGAAACTGAAATAGCCTTCTGGTGGCAAAGCGCTAAAAGAAAAAAAAACGAGGAGATACAGTGATAGTGTTGTGCATCAAGAGATGACGCATGAATAATTGCGCTTAGTCGATTCTATGTCTTTGGATAAACAACAACTAACGCTCAAACAGCACCTTGAATTAGGTCAATAAAACAGCAAACGCGAGATCAAACAGAGGTTATGTAATTTTTATTTCGGAGCACCAATTTCAATATGTATCCATAGTTTAGCAAAAGTATTAATAATGGATAACATGAGTTCCCATCGGACTGCATTTCAAATGAAAATGATTGAGCGGTTATATACTGAGTGAAAATCATTGGTGGGCAGTGTTCCAAAACTTGTTCTCTCTCTCTCTCTCTCTCTCTCTCTCTCTCTCTCTCTCTCGCTCTCTCTCTCTCTCTCTTCCTCTCTCTCTCGCCTCGTCTCTCTCTCTCTTCTCTCTCTCCCTCCACCCTTTACCTTTACCTTTCTAAGGTGTCGTTCCAGAGTGTCTGTACAAATATGAAATGTAAATATAGAATTTTGGTATCAAGAGTCTGACTCAAATTATATCAGATCTCCTTCGATCAACATTTACGAAAACCTTATATTCCTGCAGTCTCATACATCACTAGGGCTGGGATTTGTTATACTTCTTAAAAGCATCACGAAAGGAACACCCAAATTATCTTTATATGTGAAAAGCTTTTGAATACTTCATATCTCTTGCTTTCTTTTTTTCATTTTGTGCCTAAGGTAAAGCAAGACGGCAAAAGTTATAACTGGTGTCATGATGTCAGAGAAGACTGGATAAATCTAATCTAAAAGTAAACTAAGAAAAAATAAGTATGGTTATGTTTTCCTGAATTTATTCCAACTTTTATAAATAGCAAAATATCTAACCTGTAATCTCCTATTTTGCACTTTCGTACATCCAGGTGATGCGAAGGACAATACTAGCAAACACTATGCTTCTATTTTCATGGAAAATAAGTAAAAATTAGTACGAACACAATGACTTCATGAACATGGAATCCGTACTTGAATCATTGTTATGACTCTTTCTTTGCGTGTGCATATTATTTTGGGCTAATAACCTTTTAAGGGATATAGTTAGTCAATATTTCGATACAGAAAAGGACAAAAAATGGCATTTGATATACTGTAAGCTCAGAAAACTGTAAAATACAAAATCTGAGTTAAAACGAGAATGAAAAAAGGGTGCATATCCATTAGGACCTAGTTCCTAAAATAAAAGTTTGACCCACACAAGATTAGAGTAAGGAAAGTCTTTTCCTGAAATTCGAGTTTCATTACGTAGTCACTCCTATTATGAGATTAAAATTGAGTGAAATTTTTTTTACATTTTCGTCATTCATTTCTCATACAGTATTTCAAGTTAGTTTGAAAGGGAAATGACTGTTCGGCATATGTGGTAAAATAGTTGATGTTGTTCAGTACGGATTAAGTTCAGTGTAAGAGATTTAAGTCTTTTATGGAGCCGCCACTTCATCATGCGTTATTTAAAAAACAAAATCAACTGGTAATATCCCATTCGGAGAAACAATGAATAAAATATAGGCATTTCCATGTGAAAGTTAACTGGCTTTAGAGATCGAAGAATTAAAGCAGACAAGTTTTTAAACATTACAAAAAACCAGCTAAGGAAAATGCTATTTTGTTAGGCATGGCAACTGTACTTAAAAATAAAAACTATTTTGCTCTTAACTTTTACGGAAAAAAAATCGATAGGTGATGATCTCAGTCACCACCCGTAACTTTATAAGGATAAAGTTCCTGTGCGAAAAAAAAAATAAATAAATAAAAAAAAAACTGTCACAGATACATATCATACTTTCCTTTCCCATGCAGAAAATCCTCATCTAATTAATAAATTAACAAATTGGTGATATATCGTATTAGAACTTCTCGAGAAAAACACACAATTAAACCACACCGTATGCATTGTGATCAAACAAACATCATATCTATATCACATCTAATGCGATTCCAAATTCTGGTATCTGTCACAGAAATGGCATCACGAACTTTAGAATGAAGGGAGGCAATAAAGCAGCAGTGTTGCCTGACATAAATCACCGGGAAATTTCATCTCACGCATCAGCAATGTACTTGTGTGCCATTGCATAATGTTTCTCCAATTGCACGGCAGACGGCTTTGGATAATGTGTTAGTACTGAATGTTAATCAGAGGTGATTCTCACAAAAGTGTTAATCATCACATAGGTGCAGATTAACCAACCCAGAATTTTCTAATATGAGAAACAACAGAAAAATTTGTAATACGAATATTAATTCTAGGGATGAGAACTAGAAGGGCCAATGTCATAAAACCATGTTTTCAGAAAAACGCATTTAAAATATTGCTTCCTTTATTAAAATTCAGGTAAGTACAGCAAACGAAAGCTTTTTTTTGTGATTGATTAACTTATAACATTGGCCATTATAGCACTGAAACAGAGATAAATTTCTATTTTCGTGACGGTCTTAACTACAATCGGCCATTTTTTGACAATGGCCCTTTTAGTTCTCAGCCCTAGAATTATACTGATTTCTCGATTTAGGACTAAACTGGCTGTTTACACGAACCACCCATTTAACAAGCATTCTTTATTAAGCATCATTCCGTTTTCAACTTTTAGTAAAGCAGGTGTTTTGTTGGAATTTTGATGACCGACTATCTCCTTGTCACCTTGTTTATATATATATATATATATATATATATATATATATATATATATATATATATATATATATATATATATATATATATATATATATATATATATATATATATATATATATATATATATATATATATATATATGTGTGTGTGTGTGTGTGTGTGTGTGTGTGTATAAATATATATGTATATATATAAATATATGTATATATAATATATATATATATATATATATATATATATATATATATATATATATATATATATATATATGTAAGGATTACATTTCAAATACATATTCCATATGTATAAATACTCCAATGACCTAAGAGGTCACTGTTAAGATAACAAGGAGTGTGATAAGAGTTGATAAACAGGACGCAAGCTAGGCTGGATGTATTGAATCAGCAACGCCCTGGTTTGCATTTGCCTGTGATAATCAAATCCATGATTGTGTCAAAGAGGTCACAGTGCTCTGCCTGAGAACCTATTGACCTATAGCCCTGACGTCTACGTTACTTCCTTTCACATGTTCGACTGTCTGTATGTTATGTATGCTGAGCTAAGCTGTGCTCTCCTATACTCTTGTAAATGCATTTGTAACTTAGAACTCTACTTTTCCTCCTAGAATCAGGTTCTTCTAACTACCTTCTTGCCTTCTACTCAAGAGATGTAGTTTTGCAAATATACCGTTGTTATCATCATGAGTTTTGAAACATCTCCGCCTTTATACTAAAAGAAGATTCTGACTTAGAAATTATCGTCGCAATCGCAGACGAGGATGGGAAGTATACCACACGATACTTGCGTATCACATCGTAGGTCTAAATAACCTCACAGTGCAGCCTCGTTATAAAGGGCGTAGCACAAACATATATATATATATATATATATATATATATATATATATATATATATATATATATATATATATATATATATATAAACTGTTATGTGTGGGTGTGTGGACCGGGGTTCGTTTCCTGCTACCGGATATCATAATTTATTCATTCTTCTTGCACTTCGATCTTAAGGTTTTGTTGTGACAAGCGTATCCCGCCTCCTCCCCCCTCCAAAAAAAAGACAAAAACAAAGAATTCTATTAGTTAACAGGCCATTGTGGTTATTACAATAACATATGTATCTGGTGAAATGTGACCAGTAGATTCCACATGTGTGTGTGTGCGTGAGTATGTGTGGCTCTGCTGCAAAACCTCAATATGACATGAATAAACTAACCCTTCCCTTTTGCCTAATCGGCCTGCCAAAAGTACTGCTGATCTCTCGGCAACCTAGAATAACCCCCCTTTGGAACTCTCTTATTGGCACTCTTATTGTTACCACCATTACTTTGTTTAAGAGACAGACAAGACCGCCAAGAGTGACTCGCACTCATGCACCCGCCACAGTATTTAACTCAGCAAAACTTCTTATTATGCACTACTCGATTATAGTTAAAACAACGACACTGCGGCGTCTGATCCATACATTTCCTGTCACCCTCTATTCTTTGGAACCAAGACCACTGAAAGCTAAATTGGATCTTTAATCCCTTTCTACATTGTGGAAAACCCCCCGGAAGGAAAGCCTGAATTCCCTTATGATAGGTTTTTTTTTTTTTTTGAAGCATCCGCAGAAGCTTTCGGCATCCCATTGAAAAATGTACTATCTATCGTCTGACATTTTGACATATGCTAACGAATCTGGGAAAAAATGAGCGCTTCATCAGACACATGCTCTATCTTACTGATGAAACTATTCACTATAGCATCTGGAACGTCATGTAAGAGCCAGGGAAATGCAACAACCTCTGATAGTTATCCAAGAAGATTGAGTTATTAGATATCCACCAAGAATTTTTCAATATCTCGAAATAAGTCTCCCGCAGCTCACATAACTCAGAGTCTAAGATATACTCTGACTCTGAGATGACTGTGAGCTAAGATCAACCATCGAATCCTGGCTCTTCCTAATCTTAAAGAATGACCTCAGATCACCAACCAGATCTCCAGATTCCACGGCCCCATATGGCGTTCTAAAAAAAAAACTTTGAGGTCCTACTTATGTCACCGATGTAAAGGGCCAGAAACCCCTTCCCTTCACTGAACGCTTCTGCCCATTTGTTATCATTTTGGAATTCAAATAGTTTTGGAATTCATCAATAAAAAATTCTACGGGTTGACGATGGACGCCATTAACATGGCCTTGAAAGGCTGGATCGACGAATTAACTGTCATGACCGTATGAATTGAAGTATAATCATCCTCATTATCGCCTGCCATTTTGTCCCATTTAAGAAAACTCTATGTCTTACAAGCCCGACCTGATCTAAAACTCATAAAATACTAAAACCCCATGGAATGTTCATTAATTCTCACAAAAAGAAAATAGAAAAAAATATATATAATTTATTAGCCCCACAATTAATTAAAAACCCTACGGGCGTTTCATCACATCTTTATGGCAGCGTAGAACAGCTGATTGCTATGTGGATTAAGGACAGAAATACCCAAAGTCCAGATAAAAAGGGGAAAAAATAAGAGGGGCAGTCCCCACACCCCCGGTAAAAAAAGAATAATCCTCCCGACCCCCTTTTATGATTGGAAGCGAAAATTGCTGAACTTGCGAATCCGAGAGTCTCACAGATCTGTCACAAGGCAAATGAATGCTTATGGAAGCAGAAAATACACCCCCTTATAAAGAATATAAACACGCCATGATCGTATAATCACTCAACATGTGAAAACCAGGGTTAGCTAAAGATAAAAATAATTGCAGACAGAGACAGAGGAGAAGGAAATCATAAGGGAATATAGGGAATATAAACTGAATTCCCTTTCTTCCCTTAAAACCAACTAATAAGGCGAGAAATATAAAGGAAAAAATCATATAACAACTGTAACCAAGAATGAAAATGAACATTCACTTTTTCCTTTGTCTCCCTTTAAGACACACACCACGCTTGATTATAAACACAATCCACCAGAAAACTGTATTAAACATTACTTCCTATACAACTACACACATGCTGAGAGAGACTGACAAAAAAGATTCTCGCAACCACCTTCAGGACTGAAACTACCAAGGCAATAACAAAAATTTTCTGACAGAGTACCAACTGTACTGAGACAACGCCTCACAAAACACGTCTCCCAACTACTTAATCGTGAAAAAACCAAATACCTGCACACATTCTCTCATAGGCGTGGATCTTCAACCCTTCGTTAAAGTAATTAATTGATAACGTACCTAATTTCCATCTGCCACCACCTGTTACGCCCTCATTTGGCTCACCTGAAAACTGCTACCGGCTACTCCAAGTTCAGACGTGGAAGAAACTGTACATCTCTCTCTCTCTCTCTCTCTCTCTCTCTCTCTCTCTCTCTCTCTCACTTCTCTCTCTTCTCTCTCTCTCTCTCTCTCTCTCTCTCTCTCTCTCTCTCTCTCTCTCTCATATCTTGTTCGTAACTAAGGAATCTAAATCAAATCGTACGTCACAAAAATAAAATTTATTCAGACAATCTAACATGGCACTGGTAATTAAAAAAAGGGGGAAACGAAATAAAAAATAGAGATCAAATAACAAACGGAAGTAAAAAATTCCTTTTCACCCATCACCACTAATTATGTCATATTAATCATCACAAGTCTATGACATGTAGTCCATCTAGTCTTAGGGTTATTTTCAACTATATGACCACTTCCACACACTATTTCAAGTCCTTATTACCTCGGAGCATTTTTATCCCTCGACACAGGTCCACAGAAAACATCTGCGTGGACAGGAAATATCCCAACATTAATAAACCAGAAATGATAACGGAAACCACATAAAATAAATGCTAATAGATGATCCCATAAAATACAATGGTGAAAAGCAATAAAAAAACATAATTAAATCTGCATAGAAAGTTCACAAGAGTTAGTGATTTTTACAGTCTGTACTTACTCTCAAATAAAGGGAAAACTTGGTTTCCCCGTGTGTCTAACACGACCTCTGTGCTTGGCTCATCACACCAGAATTAATAAATCCGATTTCAACTGAATTGAAACGTTCTATAGCTTGACCACAAAAATTTTCCATCATACAAAGAGACTCTGTCTTTATGTACCCGACCAGACCACTACCCAGGTCATTGATCGACATATGTTGAACCCACTCGTGATCACAGGCAAACGGAATTTCTCATTTTCTTAACGGACAAAAGAAAAGCTGAATTTACCCAAAGTAGCTATTTGTTGCATCTATGTTTAATGCATCTGCAGGATTACTGACTAACAACTATTCATAATATCAATCACATACTTATATAATTTCGTTATATATATATATAAATTATATATATATATATATATATATATATATATATATATATATATATATATATATATATATATATATATATATATATATGCAGAAGCTAGGTACTATGTCGTACCTCTAAGTAAATGGGGATACAATCCACAATGCTGTAAAATCCTTCTTTAGTTTTATAAAATATATATTTCTTGTACAGCAAATTATAGTTTTCGGCCATCAGCTGTGGTCTTGTTCACAAAAAATGTGCTATATCGCCTCAAAGAACTGACATGTAGTAGCACAAACAGACTTTTCTTATGATAACATTTGAAACAATAAAATCAGGTAACAAGCAAGCTAATTAACTATTATTATGTATGAACAGGTGGTTGAGCCCTCGTCCTTTCCAGAATTTGTCTTGATCTTCGTGGGGGAATGTTTCTGTTGTCAACTGCTAGTACTCTGCTGGTTGGGTGGTTTGTTGTAGAAATGACCTGTGTGCAGGAAACAAGAGAGGAAACAGCATCATCATTGGCACATATATTCCTAAAATTTGAAATTTTCCCTTTCCTACATATCTCTTTACAAATAGCTATATTATCTGCAATGCCAGTATTTCCTGTAAAGGTCTCGTTTTAGGAAATTAACGCCCTTCTACTACTCGTCTCAAAGTCCTGTCGTTACATGCAAAAACAACCTTTGTACCTTTAAAATTTATTGTGTGGTTTTTCTCCCATGTAAGCTGCGCAATTGCACTGCATGAACTTCCCCTTCTGCAAGCAGCAACGTGTTCTTCCCTTATCTTATCAATGGAATACCCGCTTTCTCCCACCTAGCATTCATTGCGGTCATTGCAAGGTATTACAAATACCCCTATATTTGCCAACTTATGCATGGAATTTTTCGAAAAAGTTTACGTTGACACACTACCGGAAGACAGTAAGCCCGAAATTTGGGTTAGATATGTAGATGATGTTTTTATTTTTTATAGACACGGCGAGGAAGTCTTTCATAGGTTTTTAGAGTTGCTTAATGGTTTTTTTCCCTCTATCAAATTCACAGGGGAAAAGGAAATGGAAAATAGGTTACCCATTCCTGGACATGGTAGTTCATAGAGACTTAGAAAGTAGAGGTTTTAAATTCAACGTGTATAGGAAGAACAACCACACAAACACTTATATTCATTACTTCTCACATGAACCTAAAGTAAAGCACAACGTACTAACCAATTTGTTTTTTCGAGCATACCGTATATGTGATCCTCAGTTCATTGACGCAGAAATAAATTTCTTGATAGATAGTTTTACTAAACTGTGTTACCCAAAGTTTTTTTTTTTTTTTTTTTTTTATACCACAGTCTCTATCTAAAGCTAGATCGATGTTTTACGCCCCACATGACACAATTGAAAAGGTAGACTTTCAGGTATCTCTCGCTCTTCCATATAATAAAGAGCTTAATAAATTTTCTAGGTAGCTTAAGGGAAAAAAGAGCGGCTTTAACATTAGTTTTTTAGCACAACAGTACAACCAAGAAGAAACTCATTAAAGATAACCCGGGAAACAGAGAACGTAGGGGTATATGTAATACCTTGCAATGACAGCAATGAATGCTAGGTGGGAGAAAGCGGGTGTTCCATTGATAAGAGAAGGGAGGAACACGTTGCTGCTTGCAGAAGGGAAGTTCATACACTGCAATTGGGATAAAAACTACACAATAAAATTTAAAGGTTCAAATGTTGTTTTTGCATGTAACGACAGGATTTTGAGACGAGTAGTAGAAGGGCCGTTCATTTCCCGAAACGAGACCTTTACGGGAAATACTGGAATTGCAGATAATATAGCTTTTGTGAAGACATATGTAGAAAAGGCAAAATTTCTAATTTTAGGAATATATGTGCCAATGATGATGCTGTTTCCTCTCTTGTTTCCTGCACACAGGTCATTTCTCCAACAAACAACCCAACCACCATAGAACAAGCAGTTGACAACAGAAACATTCCCTCACGAAGAGCAAGACAAATTCTGGAAAGGACGAGGGCTCAACCACCTGTTCATACATAATAATAGTTAATTAACTTGCTTGTTACCTAATTTTATTGTTTCAAGTGTTATCATAAGAAAAGTCTGTTTGTGCTACTACATGTCAGTTTTTGAGGCGATATACCGCATTTAAGTGAACAAGACCACAGCTGAGGGGTCGAAAGCTATAATTTGCTGTTCAAGAAATATTTATCTTATAAAACTACAGAAGGATTTTACATCATTGTGGATATATATATATATATATATATATATATATATATATATATATATATATATATATATATATGCTTAAAATTCACAGTAGATGCACGAGACTTCATTATATTATATATAAGGAAGACCACAGGAAAATTACTGGATCAGAGATAGATGATGCTCTCAAGATGACATTACGTAACTCGGTCTGTTTGCATGGAATATACCAAGGAAGGTCTTGTTAGCGCTGACCCAAAATAAGCCTCTCCCGCGCAGGTCGAGAGCGTGACGTCAACACAACCTCGCCTTAGGCTACCACGAGGAAGGTCCTTTATTAATCCAAATGGACAACAGCAGAGAAATACATGTGTTTGCAGATGCTCCACACCTGTAAAGCTTATAAGAAAGAACTTTTTTGACCATGGTTCACATTACCGGATGGTACGTAGTACGTACGCTCACAATGGTCCAGGTAGAGAGCTAATAACGAGGAGCAAAAGTGATCTTCGGACAGCTTATAAACTTTCCGAAAAACATATCAATGTTATTATAGATATGCAACGAATAAGAGTTAAACTTGCCGTGCAACTGCTGTCCGAAAGTACCTATAGGTCTATTGATCACTTCGGCAAGGAAATTGAAGATAAGGACTGGAAAATTACAAGCCATTTCATTCGGCTTATTGATAGATGATCTGATTTGTTTAATTCTCGACTGCCAATAGATAGAAAATCATAACGAAATGCTTACGGGACCAAACCTGTAAAGGCAAGACAAAATCTTGCAAGACATGAGTAAATCCGCTGGAGAAATTAAATTGATGAAAAGCAAAACGCTCTATCCTTTGTCTAACTTGCCGAAAATAGTAAAATAAAAACTTGGCATGACGTATATTCTAAAATACCGACTAAATCAGGATGAGTTGGGGCAATATTTTTGGTTGCATAAGGCAAATGGGAGTGTACGATCAGCATCCATCACCAGTTGTATTTAAACATCGTCTCAGAGCCCACCTTTTAGGAAAAGACAGCACACCTGTAGGCTCAGAGAGCAACGTTGAAAACTGCAACAATGAAAATGTAACATCCAGCTCATTTTCCCACATCCCTGACAAGCAAGACGAAGGAATTTCTCTTCTGAAAGAGCTCAGTTTATCAGCAATTATATTTTACTTACCAGAATTTGATAAGGATGATCAAAGTGATGACTTTAAAGACCAGGAAGTTGAAGAGCAAATATGGAAAGGTTCCATAGAAGAAGGTTTGCGATATGTTGGTGGTTTCATTGCTCACAAGTTTCCACGACTGGAACATTTAGGAGCAAAAGTAACAAACGGAGATGACACATGGATTGCTGTCATAACTTTTAGAGAGGGCAAACTAATGAAACCTAGTGAAGAGTTTTTTGAACATTTGAAGTGTATGGATAAGATGTTTGATTCTCACCATGGTGGGGAAAATGTTTAACAGTAATAAAAGGAGCGATCATTAAATTAGCAGATCCAAATAATTTCAGAAGTCATAATTAGTTCGTTGCCGTACATTTTTTAGTTAGAGATTTGAACAGAGACATTAGTTGTTACAGAAAAGCGGTGAATAAGATGAAAATGTTAGCGAAATAATTAGTGATATGATGTTAAAATGTATGCGAAATGTGATTTTAGGGAGATAAGTTAAGTGTGTATAATTCTAGAAATATATTTATGGTATTGTTTAGAATGTTCTTTAGAAATCCCTCATGATTATTTAACATATCGAAATATAGTTTTTTATCTGGCTACTATTTTCCTTAACAAACTGATAATAGTATTTAATAACGGAAAAAAAGAAGAAAGCAAAGGTAGGTTTTCTATAATTTCAATGTTGTTTTGGGGAAAATGTTCTAATGATCTCTCTCATGATTACTCATTTTAACATCGTAGAATGAAGAACCTTCATCTGATTTTACTATAATTATCGAATAGGTTCGAGTATTTAAAAAGTAGAGTGACAAGACCTTGGAATATGCTAAGAGATATATCATGGCGCGATCAGGAAATGGAGAAATATTATTGAGGATAAGGACACTATCAGCTACTCAGTCTGAATCATCTTCCTACAAAAATAAACGCATCGAAAGGTAAAATTTCTATTCACACATTTCTCGAAATCTCTACAGGCGAGATTAAAATATCAACGCTGTTCAGTTTAACATACCTTTAATAATCGGCATTTTACTTCAGGAGCATATTATTGTAACCTTGTTCTCAAGAAATTATGAACCAGTAAGTTCCCTGGCAAATCGGAAATAATCTTGCCATGAAAATATTGAATTCTGGGATAAATAAGTAATCACATTTACCTTTTAAAGCCAATATAACGTCAATTCTCTACTCGTATTACATTGTCATCCCCTACATTACTCCTTTCCATTGAAGGCTTCAACTTTAAATCCAGGATATCACTCCAGATATGCAAGCTCATTCAGTGTCTTTCGCATGGAACTTAAAATCTCTTTGAAACTGCAGTTCCGCCGTAAGTCTTTGAAATTCATGAAAGGAGGATTTGAGGGATGCCCAACTTTCCAGTCTGAATTGAATTTGTATAACAGACCGATCAT
>NC_087203.1:21237585-21275085 GCF_015104395.2 Macrobrachium nipponense
GTGCTTGGCTCTTTGTGGTATCTATCCAAGTGACCGACCAAACCCAACATTACTTCATTTAGATGATCGAAGAAGCAATCTCTCTCTCTCTCTCTCTTCGCTCTCTCTCTATATCTATATATATATATATGAATATATATATGATATATATTATATATATATAGATATATATGATATATATATATATAATATATATATAGATATATATATATATATTATATATAATGATATAATATATATATATATATCATCATATATATAGATATTATATAGATTTATACATATACCGTATACACGTCTTATAATAGTTATTATAACCGGTTAATCCTGGATTTCCTGCGTTAATAGAATCTCGACAGTGAAACTATATTCACGTTCTTTGGCTTTTGTTGAAATATCTTGTGGTGAACTTTAAACATAACTAAAGGGTATTTGCAGCGTCCATTCTGCCCCTAGCGACAATCGCGTTTTAGCATTTTACCTACCTCTGTTTCCCTTACTCCCAGTTTCTCCTTTGGTTTTCTCTCAGTTTCACTCTTTGATCTTTGGACTTCATGCATGTTATTCACCCACTGGATTTCTTTATCTAATCACTCCAACTGTGTGTGTGTGTAATATCTTAATCGCTCGATGGGCTGGAAATGCTCCGGTGTTCGGCTTTGTAGCCTACATTCTACGGTTCAGTCATTATTTCACTTCAATAAATTCAATTATGCAGCTTACCCAGACTTATCTACCAGCTTTTTTTTCTTTTAATTAATTTTGAAGAAACGCAACATAGTCAGGTCTTTGAAGATTGATCGCATATTTATTTGGCTAAAAGCTTACGAATGAACTTGCTCTGATATTCTGTCATCCTTCCTCCTATTCTTAACACAATTGTTTGTGTCTCTATAACTTAATTATGTTCTTTCATATTGTATTCCAAGAAGGGAAGAGGGGTTGCTTTAATCCAATAGACCTCATTCCGAAAGATTTTGAATCATTTTGCCATTTTATTTTCGAAACATTGCTAAACTATATCTTGATATCAGTGTGAATCTGTGGAAGACTTTTGCACTGTACTCTGGATTCTGATTCAGCAATCAAAGCATAAAATGTTCCTGATAATTACCGCCTTGATTTCCTTAGATTCTATTACCTTTCAAGGGAATCACATTACCACTGGAAATTTTACACGAACAATATGTCATCCAGTATCAATAATTAATCTGTATTTAAATTTTTCTGGCAATACACAGTATGCTATAAAAGCTTTTCAATCCTATAACCTTACATTTTTGGCGGGTAATGGAACTGTATAGTTTTTATTTCTGATATTCGATGTCTTTGTCCAAAATTTGTAAACAGTGTCTACAATAAATGTTGGATACAATACTTTATCAAAATGAATACACACGCACGCGCGCACACATTTTTCTGACAGTTTTTTTTTATTTGTTTTCAAGCTGGTTATGAAATTGTGATGATATTCATTATATTTCAAATTTAACTCTTAGCACTGGATCTTACATAGACTGTCTAGAAACGAGTATTGACGTAACTGAACTCAAGGATAAGGGTTGAATGCAAGGTACGAAGAGGCTAGTCTCAAAACCACTCCTTCCAGAATGTAATCAGGTGCCAACAGATATAAACCACTCAGGTATTCTGAAGCAGTACTGCCTGACGCACTCTCTCGAATGGCAGGGGTCTGTAAATCTGCCAGGGACAAAGGATGACCAAGGAAGTCGCTTTTCTTGGAAGAGATGACGACAACAAGACAATTCTCGAAGGTTCGATGAAAATGACACATGTGAACGAAACCTTCTGGCAAAGAAAATAAAACATTCAAAAGTGAAAACAAGGAGAATGAAAATACAGTACAGGAATCTCGTTCCCACACGCAAATATACAAAAATAAAGAAAAAAAACAGTAGAAAACTTTAATCGTTAAGTTTCGTTCGTCAGGTCATTCTTTAGGTTGGTACTGCAATGAATCAGTTGCATATGGTTTTATTCCTATCTCAAATTAATAATATTATTCATTAGAAGTAAAGCAATTTTATATATGTAATCTTAAGAGAACACTATATCGGTCTATTTATAGTGAAAATGAGAATATATTTATATATATATATATATATATATATATATATATATATATATATATATATATATATATATATATATATATATATATGAATGAATTTTATCAAATCATCGTGATTCATATATACTAAGCATTAACTACAAACTTGTCCTTTAATAGTTAATTTGCTCTATATATATATATATATATATATATATATATATATATATATATATATATATATATATGTATATATATATATATATATATATATATATATATATAATAAAGATATATATATATATATTATATATATAAATGTATATATATTATATATATATATATATATATATATATATATATATATATATATATATATATATAT
Organism: Macrobrachium nipponense; assembly: GCF_015104395.2. Classification (NCBI taxonomy): domain Eukaryota; kingdom Metazoa; phylum Arthropoda; class Malacostraca; order Decapoda; family Palaemonidae; genus Macrobrachium; species Macrobrachium nipponense. The sequence goes on from NC_087203.1 coordinate 21,240,042, forward strand.
AATATACATGATATATACCTGATTTGATAGCATTTGGGACTGATACAAATGTTTGTTTATTTAAATAAAAAGAAAAGTTTTTAAACAACCATGCAAGGGGATTGTATGAGTAATTAACCTCGATTTTATATAAGCATGAAATTTTTATCATGCGCAATTATATAAACATAATATGTGTATAGATAAATGCATGTTTGTGTGTGCATGGCATTTTCTTCTTGTTTTATTAATCGATAACTTACTGCTGCAGTAACTCACAATCTCAAAGAATTTTGGCGTTATATACACATGTAATTATATATATATATATTAATATATATTATATATAAAAATATTATAGTATATATATATAATATAACATATACACATGTAATAATATATATATATAGAATATATATATATATATAGTATATATAGACTAATATATATATATACATATGTATATATAAAATAGATATGTATATATATAATATATATATATATATATACATACATATATGTAATATATATATATATATATAATATATATATATATTTGATAATATATACGTATGTTGTATATATATATATATATATATATATATAATATATTTAATATAAATATATATGTAAATATATATTTTAACATATTACATATAGATGAAAAGATATATATTATCTATAGATATATATATTTTACATATATATGTATATGTAAAATATAAGATTACATATATATGTTATATATTAAAAATATATATATATATATATATAGTATTATATAATACTATATATATATACTATATATATATATATATACATAAATACATACATACATACATACATACATACATAATACATACAGACATACATACATACATATATATATAATATATATCATCTATATATATATATATATATATATATATAGATATAGCGTTTTACTTGTGTATATACCATATATGCCGTATATATACATATATTAAACATATACGCATGTATGTATACATATACACACAGAAACACTAAATGTTTTCCATTCTGGACGGGACACAAATATGCGGTAAAAGGTGGTTTGCAAACAATGTTTCCAAGTGTTAACAGGCCTTAACACTACACTGCTGTAGATTGTCACTCTCATTTGAGAGACACGGATGCTGTTTCAATTTGGACATTCATTTGTTCAACTGTACAACATCTATTCGATATAGATTGTCATTCTTGGATTCGCCAACTTCATTTAAAGGTGTATCTCCTTATTATTTAAAAAAGTCAATTTGTTTCCTACATCTAGCTCCCTTACTCTATATCAATTTTAAAGATGTTTAATTTTTCTTACATACACATTACACATAATACAACTAAAATATAAACAGATAAATATGGCGATATATATAAAAAAACGAATGGTTTATTTTCGTAATCATAACACAATAACTCAGTAACAATATGTCTTTAAGTGGTAGATGAGGGAGTGTAAATGGACTGTAGAATTGGCGTCAATTCGATGAGCAAGAAATGGTATAAATTGATTGATTTATAGGTTTTAGGCACAATGCCAAGTACTGGGACAACTAAGGCCATTCAGTGCTGAAACGGAAATTGACAGTAAAAGGTTTGAAAGGTGTAACAGGAAGAAAACCACTCAGTTGCACTATGACTAAAGTGGTAGGAGAGGGTGGAAAGTAAGATTGGAAAGTAAGATGAAGAAAGAGAATATGAAAGGAGGTACAGTAATAGAAACGAAAGTGGTTGTAGCTAGGGGCTGAAGGCACGCTACAAAGAATCTTAAGTAATGCCTACAGTGTACCGCATGAGGTCCACTGACGGCACTACCCTGCTACGGGGGAAATTGCATAAAGGATACCATCAAGCTCTTTATGACAGTAGGAAACGGTTAGTGGAAGCGAGAAACAAAAATGAACGGGAATTGGGGAGCATATGGTTAAATAGGAAAGAAAACAGGGCGGGAGACACTCCCTGACGATGGCGTTAAGTAGCAGACTTATACGGGTTCTTAGGAATTAATATTGAATGGATTGTCATGCTGGCAAATCATGAACACAAGAGTCCAGAAACGGTAAAAGAGGCTTGGAACAACGGCAGTTAAGAATCTTCCAAGGAAGTATGCAATTGAGACTTGTAGATCGAACTGAAGTGCGTGTGTTACTGGTGAAAGAAAAAACAGGAGGGCAACAGCAAAACCTACAAGTTCATAAAAGAGATTTGAAACGAAACGTGAAGTGGTGAGGTTGCAAGACGCGCTGTGGAAGAAATACCCCAAAAAATTACTCAGGAGTAAGAAGAGAAATATTCAATAAATATTTTGATTTACTAAAAACACTGAAAGTTCTGCATAAAAGAAAGTAACAAATCTGTGCATGTACTCAAGTTCCATTCATGAGACTTCTTATGAATGTTTGGGACCAGCAAATATTTACCATTTACCTTTTCCCAAACGAGAGACGAAATAAGTATCTTTTAAACAGAGAAATTTTGAGAGACGAAATAAGTATCTTTTAAATAGAGAAATTTTGAGAGACGAAATAAGTATCTTTTAAATAGAGAAATTTTGAGATATGGCAGTAGATCATGTCTTATTAGAAGTAAGGTAGCTTTAATTCTCGTTGGATGAAACAACCGATCTTAATATAGTACCGTTATTATGTCTTGTAGGAACTTACAATATCATTCACACTCTCTACTGAGGGAAATCCCACGTGAAAATTACTCAACATCAATAAGAAGAAAGTTAAATAAATGGATAAAGCTCTGCGGAGGAAGGCATCCCACAGGGAGAGAATTTGGAAAAATATCTTACGAGGAATGTCTCCGGGTGGCACTAACTGCCACTGTGTTGAGCACCGCTGTCACTTCTTAAAGCAATTTAATAAGTGAAGACAAGAAAGTTTTTGTTCCTTCCTTTTCTTCACTTTTTTTATTCGTAAAATATTATTCTAGGTGGAACTCAAATGATAACTTTTTGAAAATTTAATGGAAGTATCTGAATGATTTTGCGGAATTTCTCTCTTATGTTACAAACTCCTTCTAAATAACCTGCATTTGCTTAGGCAGGCTAACTTCTCCGAACTGATTAGTACTATAACCGTCACTGTTAAATGGTTCATTATGATGCATTAATGAAACTATGAAAAGTGTATAATTATAATAAGTGATTTCAGTCAACGCCCAGATGATAATTAAATACATCGAATACTAGTACAATAATAGCAGCGATTATAGCAGTGCTTCAGTGGTTACATTTAAACAGAAACCACTCACACAAATTCGTTTACGAAGCCACTATTCATTCCCTCCGTAAAAGCAATCCCAGTTATAACTGTTACACGGTTTTCTTTAGCGGAAGACCTGATAGAATCGTGTTGGGTGATATATATATATATATATATATATATATATATATATATATATATATATATATATATTTATATATATATATATGATATATAATAGATATTATATATTATAATATATATAATCATATATATATATATATATATATTTTAGCATGGAAATGCGCCTCCCTGAATTGCTTGGGAGATAGTTCTGTTGGATTTACAACAGAAGGAATTTTATTAAAGTTCTAAAGGCAGTGAAGAACCACTGGGTTGTCCAAGCTTTATCCTCGATTAATCCAAAAACTTGTCATTTAGTACTGAACTAATTTGTACTCCTGATGCTACAAGCACTGTCACTGTATGACACACCAACAAACACACACACACACACATCCAAGCAGATTCTTATCCCAAGGACGTAGTACTTTATTCTTTGCAAACACCAATCATTTAATGACTGTTATATCAACAGCTTTAAAAAATGCTCTTTTTTTCTCTCTGGCGTCATACAAGAGTGAAAAGGCCTGGATGACATATGTATGCCTCAGGAGTAGTGATTTACACGCTATGTAGAAAGGGTCTCCATCCCTCTACCAGGTATAGTCACTCATATAAGTTCATGGATGTATTCGGGCATAAAGCTGAATTCCATTCAACCCCTTTCTGGACAACGGGTCTATATAGTGACGTAAGATGGGCACACCGAAACTCTACAGTACAGCAGTTAGGCAGTTGAACATTTGGCCAGCTTCGACTCCACTCCCAGACACCTGTCATCCAGAAACGAGTGAAATGGAAATCTTTCTCAAACACCCGGACATCCATGAACATATATGCGTGACTGTACACTTCAAGTTACATAGCCAGTTACTGGTATTACCACAGCGCAAGTAGTTCTTGCTGTTGGCCTGGAGCAGAAGTGGCCATTGGCCAAACAGTCAATCGCGGCCACTTTTTTGGTCGATCGCCGTTCCCCCACAATCCTATATAAACAAACAAAAACACAAGCAGATTATATATATATATATAATATATATGATGTATATATATAATATATATATCTATATATATAGTATAATATATATATATTATATAATATATATATATATATATGATATATAATATAGAATATATATAGATATAGATACCTATATAATATATATATATATATATATATATATATATATATATATGTGAGGCAATTGTACTAATGTGTTATCGTAATGTGGCACTATCTGAATTTTTTTCCCACGTAATAATATGTGATTATGTAGTAGGGGAAACAACCGAGTGGACTAGCTGATCCAGTCTTGCCCGCTTGTTGATATACCCTCCGAAAAAGTACTTTTACTTACTTCGAAAGGAGAGTAGAGGTCTCGAGGTGTTGCTCTCACCACCAATGAATCATGACTGGTGCCCATCTCCGGTCACCCGGTGTTAGGACGTGTTAAAGTACTTTTTCGGAGGGTGGATCAACAAGCGGGGAAGACTGGATCAGATAGTCCACTTGGTTGTTTCCCCTATGGTAGATCGTAAAAGAGTTTCAGTCTTTGAGTAGATCTCGGAGTCCAAAAGCCTGCCCACCCCTGGCCCAGAGGGTCAAAAGCTCAACAGCCATTTTGGGGACATTTCCTTTGATATTACTTAACCAGGCAATTTCTGCTATGACTTGTTTCATTAGGATCTTGCACCATTGGCACTCCTTGTGGAAACAGTAGCTCGATAATACACATGAGTTTCATTTTAAAATATACTCACTTGGCACCTAACCAAACACACATAGACGAAATATAATAGTAATATATATATATATATATATATATATATATATATATATATATATATATATGTGTGTGTGTGTGTGTGTGTGTGTGTGTGTGCGTGTGTGTGTGTGGTGTTTGTGTGTAGAAAGGTAGAGCTAGATAGATGACTGATTATGCATGTATCTATTTCTTAATTAAGAATTACCTGTCATTTCTTACTCCCTATTCAAAGATCAAGGCTTTTTTAATGAAATTTTCACAGTTATGAGAACGTTGACATATTAATAACCAGGCTGGTTTTATTCTTTTTACTTACCAGAATAATTACTTATCTCTCTCTCAGACGCGTAAATAGCACTTGAAAATTTCTGTTTAAAGATAAGAATCCTATCTTAGCCTCTCTGAATTCAGAGTTCAATGAATGGCCCCACTGATTAAATCATCGCCTCAATCTACTGATCCCTTTAAAAGATTAGAATTAGTCAAAATAAACATGAATAAATCTATCAAATCTTGCGTACTTTGTCTCAGTGAAAATAGGCTACTGCTATATCTTAACACTTTACCCTTTAATTCAGTTACTTCTTATTGCCCGACGTGATCACGCAGGATTGTGTTTGAACAGTTGTTTACATTTCAGACTTTCATACATCATTATTCTATTTGTTAAGTTGTTTCCATATATATATATATATATATATATATATATATATATATATATATATATATATATATATATATATATACATATATATAGTGTAACTGTAACCCCAAACAGGCAAATGAAAACCCTCCCCATCCCCAACACCTCCCCACAACCCCTTCCTCTCTCTCTCTCCCTCTGTTTGTTAATCTTTGAATACGCAAACATCCCACAGACCTATGATCGGGAATATTAGGTAGAACACGTTTGCTTTTATGCTGATTATTTCCTGCATAACTCGATCACCATACCAGATTGTATCTCTATTATTGGTTATAGAAAAATGATTCATTATTAATTACCTAATAACTGTAGCTTTAGTATCAGTGTCATTTCACCGCAAGATTGGTAACGTTTTTAAGGTCGCGTCAAAATCAAAACGATTGGTTAAAAGCAACGCTGTTGCTGGCAACTGGACAGCGTTCAGAAGTAAGTATCGCAAAACTCCAGGGAACCTGCTCTTCGAATTCATTCAGGTTGTCTTGGCGGACCGGCCTTGGTTTCGGGGAGTTAGTTATCAAGGGTGTGATCTGTTGTTACCAAAGCACGAATCTGTGTAAGAGAATGTTCAGAATTTATGCTAATTTACGCAGCTTTACAGTTTTAAAACCTTGTCTAAAAATCTAATTACTGGTGATGTTGTTTTTCTGATTAATGTATATTTGTTATTATCAACGAAAATGTTGAATGTGTGTGACTAATTTCTCTTACCACTACTTTTATGGGGAGCATGTAAGTGGGTATGTACTAGTAGTGAATGAACTCCAAGGACAAGCAACCAAAAAGCGACATTGTGAAGGGTAGAAGAGCAAGAAGCCCTGCATTGTCGCTGACATAACACTTCCGGTAATCTCGACATGTCTTTGTGTTACAATGATCTTCATTTGGAGTTAGTTTCGGGCTAAATTTAAAAGTAATGGTGATCCCACTTCCTTGCTAAACGCAAAGTGGTAAATAAAATTGCTTCTGATGAGAGTTGTCGATGAAATAGAAAAAAAGGAACACATGTAAGCAGAGAAAGTTTATCATTCAATGAAAGGTCAGATGACTGCAAAAACTAAGAGAACATAAAAATGGACTGTTCTTGTATTCTGAAATACTGTGCACAAGAACCAAGAAAGGGTCGTCTCTGGTTACATTTTCCATCTTTTAAATTCTTCAAGTACAAGAACAGGTGGCATGATCAGCGCTCAACAGAGCAAACTGTCAAGAAATTTATAGTGGGCAAGAAGACGGGCCTGATTCCGTGACTGCATTTCAGGCACGATCCATAACAAATAAATATATCATCAACATCAAAGCCATTTCATGTTTCCATTTTTATCAGATAATGCGCTAATAATGTAGCTGTCCTGTATATATGTTTTACTTAAATATATTACAACTCATCTGCTTTCATCAATGGTATAACAACTTTTGGCACACACACATACTCACACATACACACACAAAACCATACAAAACTCGATGTGATGTATGAAGAGATGAGATAAAACTTTTATCTCTCGTCTGAGAGGAATGCGTTCCACTGCAATCATCACCAAAAATAAATTTTCACAACTCCGAAAGAAAAAGAAATAATGGATGATGGTCCGTGACACGAAATGGATCGTTAAAGACACAAGGGTACTACAGGGGGTGAAAAATGAGACAGGAGTGTGGATAAGTATCCAGAGTTAGAGTTAGCCGTGGCAAATTATGAGCATCTGTTGTATAACAGATGTTTCCGACAGGAGTCATAGCACCCAGGAACTATGGGTGTGCCATTTTATCTGTTAGCTGCTTCCCTTTCGCGTCTTTTTCTGGCGACTGAAAAGATCTGTTCACTTTGGACGGGAATAGAAATAGATTTCGCTGGTAAACATCGAGGCTTTGTAACCTACAGCCATTTCCACTCTCGTTTTGAAGAATCATAGGGGACTGAACACTTAATGTTAATTCTTCTTCTGATTTTGAAGTTTTATTGAGGAATGAGTTGCACTAACCTTTATTCTTTAAATATTTACCATGAAAAGGCTGACTGAGCAAAGCAGCTTACATTGTCTTTACCTATCACATGTACATACCTCTGGTAATTCTTGTGAACTATCTTGAATTATTATATTATTATTATTATTATTATTATTATTATTATTATTATTATTATTACAAAATGTGACAAATACTGTTAATAGTCTGAAATGTATATAACAGCCAAAACGAAAGCAACATAGCTTTCTTTCAAAAATTATATGTGAGAGAGAGAGAGAGAGAGAGAGAGAGAGAGAGAGAGAGAGAGAGAGAGAGACGTCTCTGAGCAAGAGGAATCCAGAATGAATCATTTGGGATCTTTTGCTAATTAGGCTTAAGATCCAATTTGTATTGCATTTTCTATAATATATTCAATTTGACAAATACCAAATTTTTTCAATAAAACCTGTGTTAATGAAGGTCTTCTTCCAGCAAATACCAATAATCTTACTATATAATAATCTTACTATAATGGGTGTTATGTCTGTCCGTCCGTCCGTCTGTCATTCAATCACGGCCAAACAGCTGGTCCGATGGGGATGAAACTTGGCAGGGTTATAGTGGGGACCCCGAAGATGGTTTATAATGGGGTTTCATCTTACCTCCCCCGTTTTGAAGGGGGTGGGGGTGACAAGGGATTCCCTCGAACGGGGCTGGTTATGCCCGTAGACTTAGTTACTCTACGAATTTATCATACAATATTCTGTATACATATGACTTATCATTTGGAAAAGAATACTATAAGGTAAACATCAATGACATCAAAGAGGTTGGAGTTTGAGAAGGGGGTTTGACAGAGAGAGAATGAGAGTAGACGGGGCATTAGCAAGAACAAAGAGGAAAAAGACAAAGAGAGAGAGAGAGAGAGAGAGAGAGAGAGAGTCAGTTGGTATAAGGGAGGACAACGAGGGAAAGAGACAGTGATGGTTGGAGAGAGAAAGAGATAGTAAGAGAAATGAGCGAGAGGGAGAGGAAGAAAGAAAGAGAGAGTATAGGGGGTGTTAGGTAGGAGAGAGAGAGAGAGAGAGAGAGAGAGAGTTGGTATTGTGAGAAGAAACAGGGAAAGAGAGATGAGAGAGAGAGAGAGAGAGAGAGAGAGAGAGAGAGAGAGAGAGTTCAACAGTCGTCATTTAAGAGTTTTCCCCAGTAGCGCCGGGTTGGTCAGCTAGTGTAATAATAATAATAATAATAACCCGTTTCATCGTCGTACCAGCAATGTATAATATGAAGAATTTCCCTGAACACCATAAAAACAAAAATAAAGTTAGGAACATTAAAATTATACCCTCGCCATCAACATTCATACTATTAAGATAGAAGAAAGCTTAAGGTAATGGATCACAAACTAAAAACAAAATGTCAACAACACAATAATAAAAACACCAAGTCTATTTGGTATATTCAAGGATTTTATATTATCACTTTCTTATTTACCATCAAATTCTGTTAAAATAAATACGCGAGTTAAATTAATAGAAAGAAATGTATAGTACATTAAATGAAGAAATACCAAGAGGCAAAGACTGCAGAAACCCGATAAACGAAAGCATACTCGTATGATAAGGACGCGAGGGGAGAAGCGTGTTTTCCATGGAATTGTGCGATGCATGGCAAGCGACTGTGACAGAACGCTAGATGCTGAAGCAGAAATATGAAATAAGAAAAAATAAGTTGAGTAACTTGTGTGACAGAGGTTTTGCTGTGTCTGAAAGGGAAGACGCATAACAAAATTAAAACAAAGGAAAAAGACTCACAGAAGAGAAGGAGGATACCCCCCCCCGTAGAAGACAAACAATAAAGGTAGGAGAACAAACCGGAGACTTACAAAGGAGTAAGGGGTGGTAAGGACTTGGGGGATCAGGAGTACTGGATAAGGGCCTTTGTGAGATAGTTCAGGCAATGTTCTTCCAGCTAGAAGATAGAGTACCTCGAGGTACTCCACAATGAAGAGAGTTCATTGCGTAAAAACTTGACGAAAAATAAAATGCTTTTAAATAGGAAATGCGGAGATGGTAAACTCATACTTCTCATTTTACCACCTGCTGGGATAAATGAGAAATAGGAAACTACAAGAAGATTAAAGGAAATTAGAACCTATAAACAGGAAATCAGTAAACACATGTATAAAATGAAAAAAAAGGGAGAGGCTTGAAAGGGATCCCATTCTCAGTCTCATTAATATCCTCGCCTATTACATTTCACATGGAATTATGATCGAAGAGATAGGAATAATAAAATAAAAACGAGTAAACCTTTAGCACCGTTAACAATATTTACTTGTTTGTGTTTTATGCATTTTATGTTTTATGCAAGTCTTGAAGACAAATGTAAACATATGTTCGGTATACGATTTTCTTAAACTGATTAGTCAATAAAGTTCCCCGGATGAGGACTGATGGAAGATGAAAGTGTTGGAACAAATCAAGAACTCTATTTCCTTTTTCTTCTGGTTTCTCCTTCGCTTTCATTGTGGAGTACCTCGAGGTATTCTATCTTCGTGATTGAGAAGAATACAACTAAATATTATATATATATATATATATATATATATATATATATATATATATATATATATATATATATATATATATATATATATATATAAGCGAATACCACGGGAAATGATAGTCAGGAATCCAAGCGCTTTCGTCTTTATTCAGACATCGTCAAGGAGCTACTAAAGTACAATTGGAGAGGAAGGCCTCAGGTACAAACAAGATTAGGAATACCAGATGGTTAATTATCAAAAGGGTAAAAATTAAAAGGGATAATCCAGGATTATCGGATATCACACGGTCACAAACTTAAACAGATTCTGACCCTAACCGAAATTACAAAGTATCTTTACAGTCCAAAACATGTAAAAACTGAATATATTAATTTTGTTGCCTATATTTATCTACAACTTTTTTCATTATGAAAGCATCAAGTCTAAATAAACCAAGACTTAAATTTAGAACATTTCTATTATTTGACTTGATAAAACATGATTCAATGATATTCCTTTTAACTGTGTCATTACATGGGACTAAGGCTCTTGCTTGACTCCAGTTAATAGGATGGTCTAAATCTCTCATATGTACAAATAATGCATTCGATATTTGCCCAGTTCTCACAGAATATAAACAAATTGAATAGTTTAAATTTGAATTATGATTTTAATATGGTTAGTTTTGATGTTGTCTCTTTATTTACAAAAGTGCCTGTAGATGACTTACTTGAATATTTGGAAGAGGAATTAGAGCGTCATGACATTCCCTTAAGTGTAGAAAATCTCATTAGTCTCATAAGGTTATGTATCAAAGATAGTAAATTTTGTTTCAATGGGGAATTTTTTGTACAAAAGTTTGGCATGGCCATGGGTAATCCCTTATCTCCTGTCCTTAGCAATATTTACATGGAATTTTTTGAGACAAAACTCTTACCAAGAATTTTGCCCCAAAAAGTTATTTGGTTTAGATACGTGGATGATATCTTCTGTATTTGGCCAGCTCACGAAAAACCTCCAGGAATTCCTTAATAATCTCAATAATTTAGTCCCTTCTATAAAATTTACTGTAGAGGAAGAAAGAAATTGTAATTTGAATTTTCTTGATGTAACTGTCCATAGAAATGATAGAAATTTCACCTTTTCAGTCTTTCGAAAATCAACTAATATTGCCTCTTTTGTTCATTACTACTCCAATCACCATCAAAATGTTAAATTCTCTGTTTTTTCTGGGATGTTCCTAAGGGCTTTACGTGTCTGTAGCCCGCAGTTTATTGACGCTGAAATTAAAACTATTTATGATATTGCATTGAAACTTAAATACCCAAGGACTTTTGTAGATGTGGCATGGAAAAGAGCTAGAAAAACATTTTATTCAACTAATGACAAACTTGAATTTAGTAAGCATAACATTCTAAATTACCTTATGATGAAAGGTTTTTAGATATTCCTAGAATTTTAAAGCTTTTTAACATAAATGTTGTTTTCAGTAATATTAATGTCAAGAGTTTAGTAATCAAAAATTCTCCTAAAGATCTTCCAGGCTGCATATATGAAATTCCTTGCAAAAAGTGTGATAAAATCTATTACGGACAGACTGGCAAATCTCTTTCACAGCGTCTTAAGCAACATCAATATTCTGTGAGAACTGGGCAAATATCGAATGCATTATTTGTACATATGAGAGATTTAGACCGTCCTATTAACTGGAGTCAAGCAAGAGCCTTAGTCCCATGTAAAGACACAGTTAAAAGGAATATCATTGAATCTTGTTTTATCAAGTCAAATAATAGAAATGTTCTAAATTTAAGTCTTGGTTTATTTAAACTTGATGCTTTCATAATGAAAAAAGTTGTAGATAAATATAAGCAACAAAATTAATATATTCAGTTTTTACATGTTTTGGACTGTAAAGATACTTTGTAATTTCGGTTAGGGTCAGAATCTGTTTAAGTTTGTGACCGTGTGATATCCGATAATCCTGGATTATCCCTTTTAAATTTTACCCTTTTGATAATTAACCATCTGGTATTCCTGATCTTGTTTGTACCTGAGGCCTTCCTCTCCAATTGTACTTTAGTAGCTCCTTGACGATGTCTGAATAAAGACGAAAGCGCTTGGATTCCTGACTATCATTTCCCGTGGTATTCGCTTATTTACGAAGTCACGTGCATTTACTGTGATTTTTTAAGAAATAGAAGAAAAAGCTTTTCTGAACGAAAAATGTTCTATAAACATATGCAATTTAAGGCTTCGTTTGTCGGTGAGATGATTTTGAAAAGTAAGCTGTTAGTTATCATACCTCTCTCATACGAGTGAGATGGTGCACTGGGTGTCTGAGTAGTCAGGATTCGGGGATTGGGGGGAGGGGGATGGAGCGATGCTATTAGCAATCTACTGAATTAGTTGCTCACTAGTCACACTGAGGTAAAGCCTTATCAGTCTCGCTTTTCCAAAAGGAAAGATAAGTGGGTGTGTCCAGAGTATAAGCTTAAAATTTCTGATTCATTTTGAAAGAAAAAAACCTGGAGACGATGCCTTTCCGTTTCAGTAATGTGAAATATGCAGACATGATGTTCATTTACAGTTTTGTAATGGGAACGCGCATGGTACTGTGCAAGAGTGCAGAAAAAATATCCAAACTGAGGATCTCCTTGCGTAAGAATATTCTACTCTGTTTTTTTCCGCATCTTCATGAGAAAGGATCTTTCTCTGGAATAATTGCAACAGCGGAACGGATAAGCGGTAAATGGGTCACGAGAGATCTAATACAAGTAGTCCCATCATTGCTAAATGAAGACATAATGGATTACCTAGCTATTTCTGCAATGTGCATAGGTTTGTCTGAAATTAACAACCGAGTACCAGTTTCTGTTTCTCTCATTAAATCTCGCCTTTCCTTTTCATATTATTCGTCTCCCAAAGCAAATCCTCTGCTGATCCCAAATCAATACTATAGTAGATTCACATCAACCTTGTATCCTAACCCTCAGGAGAGGTGCAACATACAGCCTTAGTGAACTCTCGAGAGAGACTGAGAGTTTCCAGCCCTGTGATTGGCTTATCAACAGCCAATCAGGAGCGTCATAAGGGACTCGCCTAGACATCAGATGAACGGTTGATGCCAATCTACTATGTTTGTACCCCATATGAATTAAGCCTAGTGATGAAATAACCCTTTGCTCAGTGATATAGAGTTAATCACCCCTCCATTGTGATAGAATATCGCAAGTGAGAGAATCTTTTATGCATCCATGAATCCTTATCTGGGAAATCTATTTCCAGAGACGCGTCATCTCGTCCCCTCGTGTCTTTGCCACCGTTCTACCTGTGAGAAGTTGCCTTAGAAGGAAATTAATTCAGACTTGCTACAAGCAAGCCCCCTGCTTCTGCAACTGTTTACAAGAGAGTAAAATGCCTATTCAGAAGCCAAGGGCTTCCATTTGTGTTACTAATGCAATATGTGAAACATCTCCATTTTTCTGAAAGCCAGTTACTGCTAGTTTCCTCTAAATTTTATTGTTGGATTTTCCTGCTGGGTTGCATACCAATCATGATTGATTTCCCCTCTTTGAAATGTGTGAAATAAATTAATTCAATGGATCGCTACTATTGGCTTTCATGGCGACCTTCCCTTTTGTTTAAATGTAACTCTCAGGTAAGTTATCTTGTGCGTTGTATTTTATCACATTTAATTATGAGTAAGTGGCCCCTAAGGCCACATTTCAAATTCAATATTCCTTGCACCTTGCCTGCCCCAAGCAAATATATTATATATATATATATATATATATATATATATATATGATTATATATATATATATATATATATATATGTGTGTGTGTGTGTGTGTGTGTGTGTGTGTGTGTGTGTGTGTGTACAAAATACTCTCTAAATGATAATTATTCTGAAGATTGCTATAGTTTATATTTCCAGGAAACGTTTCTTCTTCCCGCTCGGATCTTGGATGGACTCTAATATTCTATCAATGAACTGTGCACGTAATATGCATTTCGTTTCATTCGCGAGTCTGCAAATTCCGTTAATATGGTCTCTATTGGTATATTGATGTTTCCCCCAATTAAGGCCGTCGGGCGCTAATCTACACGGTGAACGCATACTTGCAATTTCGTCAGAATCGTGAATCTTTGATGTACTCAATTCGTACTCATCCCCAGTAGAGAAAATGTTTAGAATCTGATGGAATTTCAAGCTCTACTGGTTAATCGCTCAATGAAGTTTACGACTACGAGATCTGGTTGCAGAATTAATCATAAGCTCCAGTTTCACATCGACGGAACCTACCGGCAAGGGAGTGGCAAGTTTTAGTGATCATATTCGGCACATTCGTTTTGAGAGTTGAGATTTTACTGCTCTCATAACTATTGCGGTTTGCAACACCCACCTGATAACTAATATTTAATCATATAATAAAGAATTCCTACGGGTATTGTTAAATTTCCACTCAGCAGAATGGCTGTCACTTCAAAAGGTTTTATAGATTTCTTATTTATTTCAGTGGTCAATCTTTGTGCTCCACTGTAAGGTGAGTCCCAGGATCGAACTGAAATGAGATTAAATTTATTCTTTTGGATATTGTTATAGAGAGATATGGTGACCATATTCGTTTCTTGGAGACAAAGATGACTTAACCGCTGGTCATTCTGCCTTTGCATTCGACACTGAAAGCGCTGTAGTACGATGTGCCTCATGTCCTGTAGGACGAAGTTGTTTTATTGACTAACATAAGATATACTGAAGTTAATGTTTCCTATGGACACACACATACATACATTAAATGTTTTGTTCTACATAGTTAAATCATTAGTTCTCAGTTATGGAAAACAGCAGGTTTTTAATTTATTTTCCAAAATGAAAAATGGTACTATAAGGTTGATTTCATATTCCCAACACTGCTTGGATCAAGAGCAGCAAAGGCAAGGAACAGGGCATTGCATTGGCGCACAAAGCTCTCGAAACGGCTGCTGACGACCCAGTAAGTATGCCTATGAGCTCCCCAGAAACACCCAATGCCCAGCTCACAGGTCAGTTTTTGCCAGTGAAATATATCAAGCAGTATGGAGATTCAACTCAGGACCACTACACTGTGATGTGTAAGCGAATCTACTGAGCTACCACAACCCAACCCTAATCATGGTTTAGACCACCATCTTCTAAAATACCACTTAGGAAATTTCCGGTTTTACGCGTGTCTATTACTAGTGTATAAAACATGTTTCTCAATCTTTTACTTTACTTCTCAAGTTGAGTAGTCATAATGTCACATTACCTAAAACCAGTTTTCCTGGCTGGGATGCCACTGGACTTTTAGCACCACTTTTTACAGGACAGATTGTGTTATTTGTTAACTTCGATGTATAAACATATAAAATCCATTCGTTTCTCTTTACTTTGAGTCGTTCAAGTATGTGTAATTATGATTACAAAGTTTATGAATATTTCAGATTGTTTCATTACAAGGTGTGAATACTACTACTACTACTACTACTACTATTCTTCTTTATTTTCAGCTTTTCCCATCTTTATAGGGGTCGCTGTTTGTTATTAGTCTTCTCCAACTTCTGCGATCATACACCATTACCTCTCTCACGTTCCTCTCCCGCATGTCCCTGTTATCTGTGTGTCTCCATCTCATTTATGGTCTACCTCTCCTCCTGGTTCCGGGTATATCCATGTTCATGGTTCTTTTACATACAGAATCCTCCCCTCATCTCATAACATGCCCAAACCATTGCAATCGTCTCTGTTGGAACTTCTTTGATACTTCTGTAACTTTCACCGTCCCTCTCATGAAGTCATTCCTTATCCTGTCTCTCCTTATCACTCCGCACATCCAACGTCACATTCTCATTTCTGCCGCTTCCATCCTCCTCCTCTCCTGTGCTTTATTAATGGGCCATGTTTCACAACTATACTTCAATGCAGGTCTGACAATGCTCTTGTGCATTTGCCCCTTCAGTTTTACATGAAATCTTTTGTCACGTAAGCATACCTGATGTTTTCCTCCAATTGCACCAAGCTGATTGTATACTACTATTACTATTACTATCAATAATAATAATAATAATAATAATAATAATAATAATAATAATAATAATAATAATAATAATAATATCAGCAGAAATCATCAGTGAGTTGAGCTGAATATAGAATTTAGGCCAAAATGAAAAATTGATTCAAAGTAATAAACCATAAGTATATAGAAAAAATCTGCGTAAAGGCACAAAATTGCCCCTCCAATTAAAAAACATTCTTTATCTCGTTTGGCCCAGGCGAATGGTCAATGGCGTCACTGCCTACAATGGGAAGGTTAGTGTTTTGCAAATACTAAAATATTAACCGACGCAGAACGCTCATTAGAAAAATTTACATTCAAAATATGCATCTGATCTAAGAATTTTTTTTTATATTGAATAATCCTACTTCACATAGCTTTTTTGAAGTATTCTCTCAGAGACAACATAAATATTTTATTCTCCCTCCCAACTTCCTCGGAATTGGTCACACAAAAGATAGAGATTGGATCTGTGAACCAACTCTAGTAATTAGATTTGCATTCCAGGATTTTATGCTTTCCAAGATTCTTGTAGTTTTATGAAGCGCCTCTTACGCAAAGACGAGATTCTGCCATGTGATCTGCTCATGATGAAATAAGCAGTTTAAGTTAGGCTTCAACGATACTTCATAGCTACCTACCCCTTCCCTTGGACTCCTTCATAAATAATATATTTGCTTATTTCTTTGCTTGAATTTTACCTCGTAATAATAATAATAATAATAATAATAATAATAATAATAATAATAATAATAATAATAATAATATGTAGGAAGTGCAATACGAAAAAGGAAACCTATCATGTATTAACGTAATTGGCATTGCTTTTGCTTCATTTTTATCTCAGCCTTGTTACTGCTTTTTGTTATATTTTGTTGTATGTAAAATTAGCGTAAGGGAATTAGTTTTTAAGGTTTTAGTTTTAAGCTTTACTTTGGTCTCGGCTGAGCGTCAAGCGAACTGCTTGTTAAACCTCCTCCCCGCTCGTTAAATGATTGTGAGCATCTTATTAATGCTAGTTTCTTTTTTTTTTTCTTTTATCTTTCGAGTGGTTGGTGAAAAGGACACCAGTGATGATATTGGAGGTGCGCGACTCTTTCCCGAGGAACAGTTCGGGCTCGTTATTCTCCCCGTATGGTTGTGCAGCTGGCATATTTTTCTTTATCGCCCTTCGAAAGGATTTGTCGCCGTCAGTGTTGGAGGCGCAGGGGCATTTCTGCCATCTGCGGCGACTTTCCCCCTTACAGTGTGTACTTTCCCGCGGGCTCTGATATCGGCGCTGGATCCCGACAGAGTGGACGTGGGAGGGACATCGCTGTGTTTTTCTACGACATCCTTCTGAGCTGCAGCGGTGGGGGCATTGAGGCCCGTGAAGGTGCAAGTAGGGCAGTTGCTACCAGGTAGGGAATTCCCCTTGTGTTTTTGGTTGGGAGCATGACAGACTCCTTCCCCATGGTGTTGGTGACCTGTGTAGCTGCACGCCCTTCGGATAGCTGAGTATTGGCCTGGTACGTGGCATGGTCCGGCTCCCCTGTATTTCGGCCTTCAGCAAGGCGACTGTTTAGCCTGAATCGTTTGGGCATCCATTCATCCCTTATTCAGTGTGAGGAGCTCTTCCCGAGTATTTATGTTGGTGTTGGGCCCATTTTGCTAATTTATGCAGTATATTTCTCAATATTTTCTGTCTAGGGTTTAGTGTTAGTGATTAGGAACTCCTACGGGAGTGGTAAGGACTAAGTTGTGTCCTCTATAGTCACAAGGCTGACTTTATTATTCTTTTGCTTTGTTTGATAATAAATATTGTTGAGTTTTCCTGTGTGTTTGTCTCCGCTGACTGAATTTATTTCGATGCTTGGTAAGATCACTGTCCTCTCTATTCTTGTGCAAAAGAACTTGCACCCCGGCCCAACAAGGGTCGTAACATATTTGGCGACCGTGACAGGATAGAGAGCTCAGGGTATCCGGTATTTTGGTCAGTGGAGCGACACTCGGGTGGACGCTTCAGTATTTGTTTCCATTTTGATAGTGTTGCCTTCCCCCCCTGAATTATTTGTGTTAAAATGGAAGAGTTTATTCTTTACCCAGCTGAGTTTTTGGGGTCGGCTGATTGCCTTAAGCACTTACCTGTGTTGAACAAAAAACATTTAATTGAGTGTGCTAAATGGTTGGGTGTTCCACTGAAGTCAGTGGGCACTAAGAAGGAAATATTGGTGGCGGTTAGGGATAAGGTCAACCAGGACTTGGCAGAGGATGAGCATTTAGTTAGTGATAGGGAGAGTGATATAGATAGTATTGGTGAAGGGAGTATAAATAATTTAGAAGAGGATAGTGCGAGTGTGAGAGCTGGCCTAACCCTGTTCGAGGATCCTCCTCGTACAGGTACCATTTATAAGGGTCCTGCAAACTTACTTAAAAATGTATCAAATAATCCTTTCTTGCCCCCCCCTAATTCTGTGCCAGTTGAACCCCTGGCCCCTGTTAATGCTTTGGGTGACTCCAAGGAGGAGGTGGAATAAAAGTTAACTTGTAAAAGAATTGAGTTAAGGAAGATTGAATTTGAGGAGAACGAGTGGGCAAGGCGACACAAGTTGGAGATGGCTAACCTTAATTTGCAGATGGCAAGGTTACAGGGGACCAATATGGCCAGTTCCCCTAAAGTCAATTTTCAGGATAGGTTCAATCTAGGTGCGGCACTTAAATTAGTGCCTGTATTTAACGAACAAAATCTCCCCAAGTTCTTCAAGGCATTTGAGCATGTGGCCACCCGATTGTCCTGGCCCACTGAGATGTGGACGGTTCTAATCCAATGTAGGTTAGTGGGCAAGGCAATTCAGGTATACAATGCCTTGGAGGAGGGAGTAGCCCGGGACTACCAAAAAGGGAAAAGTTTGATTTTGAAAGCATATGACCTGGTCCCTGAGGCCTACCGCCTCAAATTTCGGAACTATATGAAACACCCTGCACAGTCCTTAGTAGAATTTGCACATGTCAAGGAGGAACAGTTCGACGACTGGCTGAAAAGTCGTCAGGTAGTTACTTACGCTGCGTTACGCGAACTGATGCTCCTTGAGGAGTTTAAGAAGGCCTGCAGCAGGGAGTTAAGGGTCCACCTTGAGGAGGTAAAGGCCACGAAAGTGAGTAGTGCCGCTCAATTAGCAGATGAGTTTGTGTTGACTCACCATTCAGGTAGTGGCAGTTTTAATTATAAGGTCTTGAATAACCCCTCATCTCGCTCCCATAGTGGTGGTAGGAGAGTTGAACCCCCCTTGTTGACTCCCAATATCTCTAAGAATATTAATGTTAATAATCCTTTTCAGGTGGTAGGGATATGGGTAGAGTCCAAGGAGGTCCTCCTCCCCCTAGAGTTTTTGTTAATAGAGACTTCCCAAATGGGGTAAATAACAGGATCAATAATAATGGAAACAGAGGTTCAGGCCATAGAGGAACATGTTTCTGGTGTAATAAGCCAGGGCATTTCCAAAGCCAGTGTAATGCTCGTAGGCGGTACCTAGAGCGTAATAATCAAAGTCCTGTAGCATTAGTTAATGATAGGTCAAATGTTAGAAGTAGTAGTTCTGTAGACAGATCTGTAGTAGATAGTAGTAGTTTAGGAAATAGTAGTAAGTCTGATGCTCCTAATCCTCAATTGTGACTCAAGTATGACAAATATGTATGGCCTGGAAAATTGATTTTTGACCCTTGTGTTGTCCAGGAGAAGTTTTTTAGGGACACCGGTTCTGCCCAGTCATTGGTCATGAAGAGGGCACTGAACGGTTCTAAGAAATATACAGGAAATTTTGTATTATTAGGAGGTTTCCCGGACTCTATTGTGTCGGCTCCTTTGGTTAATGTCCTTATGTCTTTTCCAGGGTATGATCGCATCACTGAGTTGGCTGTGGTGGATAGTCTACCTATCCCGGGTATTGATGGTATGCTGGGAAATGATATGCTGGACAGTGAAGGACGGGAGATTTTTCCTATATTATCTGTAAATACTAGTCCTGTGGCTGTAATTACTCGGTCTGCAGCAAAAGCTGTTAGTTTACTTGATGTGGGTAACGATGATGACTTAATGTTAAGTAGTGTAGAGTTAGATGTAGTAAGGCCCGGGTCAGTAGAGAGTAGTGGTAATGATACTGTAGTTAATGATGTGAAACTTGAGGTTTGGGGATAGATCTGCTTTTATTAAAGCTCAAAAAGATGAGTTTTGATTTTGACTTGGGACGGTGTTGAGGATCTGACTAAACCTAGGTGTGGAGTTGTAAGAGGCTTATTATATAGGTTTAGTCGTCCCGCATCTGATAATTTGAATAAAACTGGTAGAGTGGAACAGATTGTGGTACAGTAGGGCCTCGTTATCCGCGGGGGATAGGGCCTAGAACCCCCCTCCCGTGATAAGTAAATACCCGTGTTATCCTGATACCCCCTCAAAAATTGCTTAAAACTGCCCACTTTAATAGTTAACACCACAAGACCACTATTCCAATGTTTATAACTCTACTTTAGTTTCAAACACCAAATATGTTTTCAACTATCACTTAAACTAAATTCAAGACAGTTTTAAAGTTATTTTTTACAAAATTAGCCTTAAAAAATATATGTAGTATATGTACTCTGTACATATGGTAGCCTACTAGCCTAATGGATTACAGCTAGAACCCTACATACGTATTGGTGGTCCTCCTCTTTTTTTTTTTTTTTTACAAGGAAAGAGAGGATGAGTGGTAAGAGAACTATCAAAATTATGTATCATATGGGTACTCACCAACAATCTGTTGATAAAAGATGGCTACGATTTTGCAGTGCAATCGTCAATGAATATAATAACTATAATGCTACCAGCAGTATGCAGCGAAACATCTCTTCCCTTCGTCACAACACATGTTAATATATTCCACATAAAAACCTTCATCTGACCTTTAGGCATCTTTCCCATAAGAGTAAAAGAATCAGGGCTTTTGGATGCCACATAGAGGGTACAATTTAAAGAACGCGGCGAACACCACACTTCATAACAACAACAAAAACTTGACAAACGTGGGTAGGCTAGTGTTGCCAAGTGGAAATGGCAATTTTCTTACTAGATTTTTTGCTCCATAAAAGGCTAAAAAAAAAATCACATAATACACAACAATGCCACCCAGCCAATTTCAACCGATTGCTCTCCTTTTCGATTCAAACATGTTTCTAACATACACAGTGTACTTGTACATTATGTTGCATAATTCCTATCATTTTGAAACCTATTCTGTTTAATTCCTGAAATGTTTTTGCAAGAATATTTTGTTCTTTTTTTCTTACATGATATATCATATAGAATAATAAAAGAAATATTCAACTTAACAGTGCAAAGCTTTGATGTCAAAATACGTATGCTAGATGTATTTAAAAAAAAGTGCAAGTTTTCCTGCCAGATGCTAGACTGAAAATTTTCTTGCTAATTACCTCAAGAAAATGAAGGGTAGCATTAAAAATGCGAAATTGGTAACACTGGACTGAACATGTCTGCGCATCGTACTACTACGTAACCATGCGGCTTTTCATTTTTTTGTGTTTTGTAAGATGATTTTGAAATTATATTTACAGTACAAAGTGTTTTTATTATGGGTTTACTAGAGTATATAAAATATGTGGGTAGTTTGTGGGACAGTGTAACTACTATTTATTACTTTGTGTGCGATAGTACGTACATACATACGTACAAACAAGATTGTATGTATTGGTGACGTCCAACGGCCAGTCATCTTTCTCATTTTTAGGTTTAATATGCATTTTGTTTTGGAATGAATACACATTTATGGATAAAGTATTTACTGTACATACAAATAAAAGTTTAATGCTGGTAGTATTAATGTAATCACAAGGTAACAAACTAAGAAATGCGCACTGTGATGTGTTTAATTTTTGTCTTTTGAATAAATGTGTTTTCCCAAGACCAAAAAACACATGCAGAGGCGAGCCTGTGCCGTTGCCGCCAAAAGTACGTAATCGAGCGAGAGAATCTTTAAATGCGGCAATCTCATGTCCAGACCCCTCATTCGCGTTCGTTAGATTGTTCAGTTAGCATCTTTTTAATTCTCTCCAGTTACGTGTACTTTTATATTAATCCATACCATGGCTCCTAAACGTTCTGCTTCTGGTAAAGCTTCTGGCAATGAGCCTAAGCGAGTAAGGAAGGTCATGACCCTCCAGCAGAAGGTGGAATTGCTTGATATGCTTAAAGCAGGCAACAGCTTTGCAGCCATAGGTCGCCATTTTGCAGTCAATGAAAGTACAGTCAGGCATGTAATAGTTTATCAACGAAATGCTTATAATTTACAAATAATGCAATATAACGTATAATGGATATATGCTGTAACAATGATTAATTAATGAATTTTCTTTTATTTTTCAGGTCCATCCAGAAGAAGGGATAGAGAGAAGGAAAGGCGGGTCAGCATTAGTTTTTTCCTTGGCAGCGCCAAGAAAAGGAGTACTGTACGAGACCAGGATGGGGTACCCATGGAGTCTAGCCTTGGCACTGTGGGGATACACGATGCGCGTAAGAAGAATGTTCCCCCTTGGTCGTGTATTCATATGCGAGAAGGCACGGCAGCTCTATGCAAAATTTTCAAATGGCAGCGGGAGACCGAAGGCAGCGACATAGCTCAAGAAAGCAGACTTCTTAGGCTTCGACGAAGCATCTGATGAAGAAGAGCCAAAAAGCAGGACCTTCTCAGCTCTTTCAGGGGTTTCAAGCTAGCAAGGGCTGGTTTTCAGCGATTTCCCTGCAGAGATTTCAGCTCAAGCATGTCCCTCCTTGGCATGGCGAAGCTGCATCGGCAGACGTGGATGCTGCAAAAAATATCAGAAACATTCAAAAAGCTAATCAGCGACAAAGGCTACTGTCCACAACAGGTTTGGTTTTTTAACTTTATGATACAAAATTTTATACTTTTATTACATAGTTTAACTGAATTCCTTATTTATTATTATATTTTTTTTAAATTTCAAACATCATTTTAGCATTACAATACTTTATTCCATTTTCTTTACTTTATGTTTTTCAGGTCTTCAATATGGACGAGACTGGCCTCTTCTGGAAGAGGATGCCGTCACATACATATATATGAAAGACTAAGCCAGAGCCTCCAGGTTTCAAGGCCACACAAGGATTGGGTGCCCTTATGTGTGGCAATGCGGCGGGCTTCAGTTGAAGCCAGGTTTTTTAATTTAAAAGTCCCCCTAAACCTAGGGCCCGGTCAAGAATAAAAATATGCATACGCTACCCGTGTTTTTTTTGGATGCATAACTGCAAGGGCCTGGATCACCAAAGTCCTACGGAATGGTGGTTCCTTCAAAGCTCATTCCCACAAGTCAAGCAATACCTCAGCGACTTGTATGGAGTTCAAGGTCTTGTTGCTTTATGGACAACGCCGGGGCCCACCCTGCTGATCCTTGTTATGAGGGAGTCCAAGATCGAGTTCCTCCCTGCGACACCACCTCTCTTCTGCAGCCCATGGATCAGGGCGTAATCCGTGCCTTTAAGGCACTATACACCTGGAACTCCCTCGTTCACCTAGTCAAGGCAATGGATGACGACAGTGAATTCACGCTGAAAGGTTATTGGCGAAAATTCACGATCGCTACCTGTCTGAACGTCATCGATAGGTCATTGAGGGATATGAAGAAAGAGACCCTGAATTCCTGCTGGAAGAAGTTGTGGCCGGAGTGTGTGAAACGATTACAATGGATTTTCTCCACAAGAAATTCAGCATTCTGCAATAGATAATGCCGTCAAATTGGCGAAGATCCTTGGTGGAGGAAAGGAATTTGACGACATCACCAAGGATGAAGTGGGATCCCTGATCGACACACACTCTGAACTCTTAACGGACCAGGATCTGGAAGAAATGATCGACGACGACGAAGACTCGACAGGTTCAGGGAACGAGGGGGATGAGGATGGGGGTCTTACCTTGGACTTCCTGAACAATTATATTAGGTTGTTCAAGGAGGCGAAGGAGACCATTTTGAAACAGGATCCTTGCGTAGAACGTGCCTTCAAGTTCGTCAATAGCATTGATGGGGCACTGAGCCCCTATGCACACCTTCTGAGCACCATGAAGAAGCAGGTGCAGCAGCTGCCCATCACAAGCTATTTTTCAGTGGCGAAGAAAGCCCCTCCAGCCCCTGAAACGCCTCCTGAAGAGGAGGAAGGGACGCCCCCCGAGGAGACGTAACTCCTCTGCTTTGCTGTGCAGTCTTATCTTCATTTTCATTCGACTGCACAGCTAATTCACCATCATTAGTATCTTCAGTCAACATTGATCACTGGTGAGTACAGTACCAATTTGCTCTATGTAATATTTACCATTAAACTTTGAAATATTGCTATACGTATACATAAAGTGATTTAGCATGACAGTTTAAGGTGGTACAGCACATATACTAATGTATTTGGTTAGACATTCGTTGAAAGAGACTGAGAAATGGATGTCTATGAAAAGAGACTTAGGGAAGGCTCTTTTTGCTTACCCTCCCTCTAAGTTGCTTCGTAGAGGTATAGGTTTTATGTAACTGGGGAAGCTCCTTCTCTGGGAGTTTTTCTGCCTCCTCCCAGGGAGACTTCTCCAGTTTAATCGACTCCTCTAGAAGATCTGCTTTCGCCGCAGCGAAAGTTTTTCTTTACAGCGCCTGGAGTTGGACCACGTTGTAAAGAACCAATTTAAACTTTTGGAAGTCTTTAGCTTCCTTGATTGGACTATTGGCGCTTTAGCGGCCAAGATCGAAGGCTGTCCTTCTCTTTCTCAGGAGTTAGCGGAGGATTGGATTGGTGTTCTGTCCTGTCGGACAAATCCATTAGGGATGGATGTGATGAGTTAGCTTCGCTCATCGCCTTTGGTACCCTTAAGAAAAGGCAACTTTGGTGCTCCTTTGCTTCTAAAAGGGTTACTTCCAACAGAAGTCTGCTCTCTTGTTTTTTTGCTCCTTTTGTGAAAGATAACCTCTTTCCAGACGATGTAGTGTTGTCGATTTCGTCTGCGCTAGATAAGAAATCTACTTCGGATTTACTGGCACAGTCTACTAAGAGACCTAAAGCTCCTTTGGAGACTGTTCCTTCGGTTTCTCCTCTGGCCCAAGCGCCTTTTCGAGGGAGAAAACCCAAGCGCTTCTTTCGGCCGAAGTCGAATTTGCGACCTCAGTCTAAGACCTCGGCCAAGGTTAACAAACCTTCCAAATGAAAGCTCGGTTCTTCATGCACCAGTGGGAGCCAGGCTGGCTCTGTTTTGGGAGGAATGGGAAAACAGAGGAGCAGAAGCCTGGGTAGTGCAAGTACTCAAGTTCGGCTATCGTATTCCTCTCGTTTCACCTCCCTCGCTCTCACCTGTGCCAATTCCATTCCAGGCATACTCTCCGGGCTCAGACAAATTTCTGGCGCTTGCCGCAGAAGTGGAAGCGCTTGTTCTCAAAGAAGCGATAGAACAGATAGAAGGGGATTTTCCTCCAGGCTTTTACAATCGCCTTTTTGTAGTTCCCAAGTCATCATGGGGCTGAGGCCAGTTTTGGATGTGAGCGCCCTGAACTTGCATGTCCAGAAAACAAAATTTCATATGGAGACCACTCGGTCGGTTCTGGAGTCCATCAGACAGGGGGATTGGATGGTTTTCTCTGGACATGCAGACTCTTATTTTCACATTCCGAAACATCGCGATCTCGAAAGTACCTGAGGTTCATGTTCGAAAGCAAGGTGTTTCAGTTTCGGGCACTTTGCTTCGGACTAGCGACCGCTCCTAAGTTTTCACCAGGGTTCTATCCCCGATAGGAAGCTGGCTGCACATATTAGGAGTAAGAATCTCCCTCTATCTGGACGATTGGCTTCTCCGGTCGGAATCAGAGAGTCGGTGCATGAAGGACCTTGGAACAACTCTGGATCTTGCCAGAAAGTTAGGAATTCTGGTCAACAAACAGAAGTCCCAGTTGGTTCCATCACAGAGCATCCTTTATTTGGGGATGACTCTGAATGCTCAAGTTTTTCGGGTTTTTCTGTCCCCGAAGAGGGTTCAAGGCTGTCTGGAGACAGTTCAGGAGTTCTTGGACAAAAAGGTAAGTTCTGGATGAGGCTCCTGGGCAAATTGACGTCAGTGGAGAAATTTGTGACGTTGGGAAGACTGCACATGAGACCTCTGCAGTTTTTTTCCTGAGAGTCTCTTGGTGCAGGAAGACACAACCAGACTCGATTTACTTTTCCTGTCACAGATCAAATAAAAGAGGACCTAAGGTGGTGGCTCTCTCGAGCAAGGTTGGAAGAGGGGGTTAGATTTACGACCCATCCTCCCGAACCTACAGTTCTTTTCCGACGCATTGGACACAGGTTGGGGAGCCCTGCTGGGAAATCAACGGACTTCAGGAGCTTGGTCGGAGAAGGAGAAGAAGAAGTTCCACATAAATGTAAAGGAACTTTTAGCAATTTTCCTGGGGCTCAGACAGTTTCTAAGCTTAGTAGAAGGTCGGGTAGTGGCAGTGCATTCCGAAAACTCCACGGCTCTCTCGTACGTGCGGAAACAGGGGGGGACTGTCTTTCTCTCTATATGAAGTAGCCAAGGATCTCCTCCTGTGGTCAAACGAAGCGAAGGTTCAGCTCTAGTCCCGAGATTTGTTCCGGCAAAGATGAACGTCCTGGCGGACGAGTTAAGTCGTCAACAGCAAGTGTTACCTCTGGAGTGGACTTTGGACAACAAGATTTGTCAGAAACTTTGGCGCCTTTGGGGACGACCGTCCATAGACCTGTTCGCGACATCAGGAACAACCGTCTTCCTCTCTTTTGTTCTCCAGTTCCAGATCCTCTAGCTTGGTCGGTGGACGCAATGCTGTTTGGATTGGTCGGGTCTGGAAGCTTATGCATTCCCTCCGTTCGGTCTAATAAGAGAGGTGCTGAACAAGTTCATGTCGCACAGCAATGTAACACTAACGTTAATCGCTCCCTTTTGGCCCAGGAAAGAGTGGTTCCCAGACCTTCTCCAGTTGTTAGTAGACTTCCCCAGACTTCTTCCTCCAGAGAAGTGGCTTCTCAAACAACCTCACTTCAAGAGGTTCCACCAAAACTTGTCCGCTCTAGCTCTGACAGGGTTCAGACTGTCCGGAATCTTGTCAGAGCGAAAGGGTTTTCAAGAAGAGCTGCAGAAGCTATCGCTCGTTGTAGGAGAGAGTCTTCTAACAAACTCTATCAAGGGAAGTGAAGAATCTTCAGAGAGTGGTGTAGAAGTGCTAAAGTCTACTTCTGCGACTCTTTAACAGAAATAGCAGATTTTCTTCTATTTCTTAGGAACTCTAAGAAACTGGCTCCTTCGACGATCAGAGGATATAGAGCCATGCTTTCTTCGGTTTTTCGACATCGAGGTTTGGATATTTCCTCCAATTCAGATCTGTCGGACCTCATTAGGTCTTTCGAAACCACTAAGCTCCCGCAGGATACAGTGGCTTGGAACTTAGATGTGGTGCTTAAGTTCCTCATGGGGCCACCGTTTGAGCCTTTGAAGTCGGCTTCACTCAGGAACTTGACTAAGAAGGCACTTTTTCTTATTGCACTAACTTCAGCTAAGCGTGTCAGCGAATTGCACGCTATAGACAAAAGAGTCGTTTTCTCTCAAGGCAATGCTGTATTTTCCGTATCTTTGACCTTTCTAGCCAAAAACGAGAAGCCTTCTAATCCTTGGCCGAGGAGTTTTGTGGTAAGGAACTTATCTGATTTGGTTTGGACATGAGGAGGAAGAAAGGCTCTTATGTCCAGTCAGGGCTATTAAGCAGTATCTGTTTGCCACTAAGAATATTAGAGGACAATCTTCTAAGCTCTGGACCTCGGTTCAAAATCCCTCTCGTCCTCTTTCTAAGAACGCTATATCGTTCTTTATTAGAGAGCTTATCAGGGAAGCTCACTCGCAGTCCGAGAACGACAATCTTTCCGTTCTGAGAGTTAAAGCTCACGAGGTTAGAGCAGTGGCAACTTCTTTAGCATTTAGAAAGAATTTATCTTTAGCTTCGATTCTTCAGAGTACGTTCTGGAGATTGAATTCGGTTTTTGCGAGTCATTATCTCAAAGAGATCATGTTTGTGGTTACCACCAAACTATCAAATTACAAATCATTGCAATAAATTTTTACCCCACAATCTCTAACAATAGACTCCATACACTGAAATCATTATTGTGAATGAATAAATTACATCCAGGTAAATAAATGATATAATCAATATAATCACGAGGTGTTAGATAATTTTACAATCCATTTCATGTTGAAAATTTCTGCCATGAATGAAAGCGTGGATAAATATAGGGTTGGACTTAGTGACAAGCCGCAAGGTTCAATCTTGTTCGGTCGTATAAAACACAACACACCATCTTTTGCAAATTGTTATTAGCTACAACTCAACTGTTCAAATCTTGAATTCTATGTGTAGGACTACACACAAACACACGCGCATGCACGTACCCACATACATACCTACACACACGCATATTATATAAAATATATATATAAAATATAATATAGTATATATATATATATATATATCGAGCTACAAAATGTCCTTTAATATCTAATTCGCTCTACCTCGGAATTAATATGTAAAGCTTCACTGACGTTCCTGGGTTTGAAAGGATCCATAGGTTCGCGCCCTGGTCCAGGCAAATCTATTATCGAGAAAAAAATTCCCCTTCGGTTAAGCATATATGAAAATATATTAATTCCGAGGTAGAGCGAATTAGATATTAAAGGACATTGTAGCTCGATATATGTATATGAATCACGGAAATGTGATATGACTTATATATATATATATATATATATATATATATATATATATATATATATATATATATATATATATATATATATATAATATATATATATATATGTACGTAAGAATGCATTGTTAGGCAGAATGGAAAAGAAGTTTCTCTGCGCTTCCAAGATTTCAGTTAACATTTATTAATGTATTTTACGGTGATTTATGATTCTTCGTATCCGAATACGCGCAGCAAACATTTTCCAGAAAATTACGGAAAACAGTATCCCATAATTCAAGCAAATTTCACCTGAATTTTTAAAGCATTGAAGGCTTCGATAAACGGAATCTAACCCGAGATAAATTTTCGGTTAAGGAATTTACGTAAATAGTGAAGAGGTCGATTGTAGAGATCCTCCTTCGCCTAACGAGGAAAAACGGAACTCTTTTAGCGTAAACTGCCAGGCAAGTAAAAGGAGAAGCCAGTCTAAACTGCATGCCAACGGATCCCAGGAAAATGAATAGGGCTGACTAACTTACGGAAAACAAAGAGGAACCTATTAGCTTGTCGCTGAATAATGTTTTTATATATCATATAATCAATATTTTAATTCTACGAAGAAAAAGGTTTCATATTATTCACAGCATTTACATAACCTCGATTTGCCCTTCCAAGTTTAAAAGTAACATTTATGGGTCCAAAAATATCTTTCGTAGTTAAACGTCGTGTACCCATCCAAACAGCATTAATTGTTTCTACTTGTTGACGGATATATAATCATAAGCTTTGAAAGTTTAATTTGTGATGTAACAAAATTCTCTCCGTTAAACGGTATTTCAGTTTACAACAAAATTACCGATGCAAGGTGATTACCTAAAATTTTACGTAAATAGTTGATATAACAATTAGAAGTATTAAATAGAATTTTCAAACCCAACTGATGAATAGAATTCGATTATTTTTTCGAAGGATGGTCTTTGTATGTTTACAAATAGTCCAATGCCATAAAATAAAACTATTCTGCTTTCATTAGTTTATCATTATTGTTTAATGAAAGTTGAAAAATTGTAGTTGTTCAGTAGTTCCTCGTTTGATTAATTATTAATGACACTTTTTTCCCGTGGTTTGATCAAATTATCGTTCTATTTTGGTTGAGTAAGAACCTGTATGCATCAATAATAATAATAATAATGCTACATTAAGGAAAATAGAAATAATGATAGGGACACTACACACGATCCCAAAATCCGTGAAAAGGAACCTGAGAAAAACTAGATGCTGAAGTGGCTCCAGGACTTGTGCAGAAGAGTGTGCTTCTAGAAACAGCGCACGTAGTAAGAAAAGTGATGGATTTCTAAGGAGCCAGGATGCAACTCGTAACCCCACATTATAAAAAAACCACCCAGTCGAATAGGATGACTATGATAGACTAATAATAATAATAATAATAATAATAATAATAATAATAATAATAATGTGATCGTATTACGTTTATGCTTGTACGTAAGATACAGGATGGAGAAAAATTTAGCATTTATTGTTATTATACAATATCTCTGGTTTCGACTTTAATCTCTCATTTAACCTGGATTGTACATAAAATCGCTAGACAGGACTGACTTCAGAAGTCAGGCAAAGTGTTACGAAATAATTTTCACTTTCTAGAAATGTATGTGGCAATGATAAGTAAACGAGTCGTCAAGATTGGCAATACAAAAGAAAAAGAAAAAAAAAAAAAAAAAAAACAAAAAAAAAAAAAAAAAAAAAAAAGGCCTTTGTGGTAATTTTCTTTTGATGCCAATTACGCGTCCTATACATCCACAGCCAAAGGGTTGCTTCAGTCATCCGAGAGTTCTAGGATCGCCAATTCAGGGCAAAACGAATAGACTGACTTCAGGTGGCCGTATCCTGTGTGATAGTCAGTCATCACAATGCAGGTAATAAGTCACATTCCATTGGATTTGATACTCAGTGGTTTATCCAGTTAATACATCATGAACTCATCTAAATTTATTAAGGGATCTCGGAATAAGATATGTTAATTGGGAATTATTTCAGTCTGTTTTTAGCTTAACCTATGGACCCTAAACCCGCCCCCATCCCCGACTCTCTCTCTCTCTCTCTGTAGAAGAATATAACGCTAGAGGAGTGTTGAAAGGATTCACTTAGCTTTACTTTGAGTAGCCGGACAGTTCAATACTCAGTTATAGCCAGGGTGTCACGTGGATTAGCTGCCTTATTCACGTGATTATGTTTAAAATCAGATTGTGAATTATTTTAAACCGCCCCCCCCCCCTTACTCCTTTATTATATGTGTACACTATTCGTCTACAGTCGAAAATAAACTTGAAAATGTAAAGACCTCTTGGGGCGAACATATCACTTGAAACAACAGACTAACTGACTGTTAGATACAGTTATGCCGAGAAACTATCGTAGAGAAACAAAAAGAGGGATTGTGCGTTTTAATTAGAAATTTCTTTGTAAACTTTCGAAATATTTAACGCCAAAGGATCAAAATCGCGTACACAATTCTTTCAACATCATTATGTACTAATAATTCCAATTCTTACTGAGAGAATATCTTCTTGCTCCATCCATAACATATCTCCGTGATTACCGATGATATGACTCCAAGGAAACAGTTTTGTATGTTTGTATCCACAGAAAAAAAAAGTTAACTTTACGCAATGATTTTGTCAATCTTTTAACAAAATATGGGATTTACACTTAAATAAATTCGACGAAGATTAGGTACCGTCCCATCGAACTTTTAAATTTTCTTTCCCTTATTCGATTGGTTTTGAATATGCAAATACCTCCAGGTGCACTTTGTTGCAGAAAATTCCACAAAGAGAATCCTGCCATCTTTCTTGAATTCTCTGGTTTGAACCTTTTCTGCCTCTTCCCGAATTTCCCCACCACCGATTTGGATAATGACATTACGGATTAGGCCTAAAAATTCTCTTTAATCAATTTCCAAAAGGTTTTAGGACTTTAGGTGTGAAATTTCCAATTTGGATGCGATTTATATCTGTCGTCATTTGTTAAAAATTTTCAACTAAAGACTACGGGAATTGTGATTTTTCACAAGCAGCTCTTTTTAGCTCCTGTGTTCCGGGAATTACTGTATTCTAATGCTTATTTAATAGTATTATTTCCTAAAATCCAATAAAAAGTAATTATGCACACTTATCCATAAAAACTTCAATAAAACACGACGCCGTTCTATTATGTAATCGGCTGAGCGACTAAAGAGCATGCCGTCAGTTAGGCCAAATATAATCATAAAATTATTTGCTTGTTTTTCACAAACAACATGTGACCCTTCACATCAACAAACCTTTACGAGTTCTCACTCTAAACCGTCTCCATACATCACATTTGATGTTCAATTCAATTGCTGACATAAAGACGCAAACGTAACAGTATGTTTAAAACATAAAAAAGAAGAAAGCTCATGTCATAAAATTTATACTTTCTTCTCTTTTACATCAAGAAATAACAAGAGAGAATAAGACCGAATAATAAACGAATTAAATCAAGCTAGTGATAGTAACAACAAAGATTTAGAAGGAAGACATGAAATAACATTAAAATTTAAATACAGGACATAAAGGCGACCCAAATCGAACCATCAGATAGATATCCATTTCATGAACAATGTTAGTGTAATATTGGGCGAGTGCTGTGATAGCGTTCATCTTATAATCTTTTTGGAACAGAAGGCTCTCAGCTAATCTGTTTCCAGTTCAAATTACTACTCACTGCCAACAAAATGTTTGCCTGCGGTGACTTTAAAATAGTTTTATACAATTTCTATATCAAAGTTATTATTAAGGAATTTTACTGCTCGATATCCACATGGATCATTGGTTGTTATCCAATGATCCATCTAGAACAATGATTCTTAAACTGGGGGTGCGCTCCTCTAGGGGGGTGCCAGAAGCTTCCAAGGGGGACGCAAGAATGGTTGCCAGATGGTGCCTATTATTTTTTTCCAATTTGTGATGTTAATTGCTCGGTTCTTGAATGAGAACTCCAGTGACAGCCTTGAAACCGAGATCGCAGGTCACCTTCAAGGACTGGAAAGTTAGTTTCAACGTTGTTATTTTCTTAGCATCAGAAAGGAGAGTTTTCTATTCAATTTTGCCAGGAACCCCATTTCCTTAAAAGTAGATGATGTTCCAGAAGCCTTACAAGAACAGTTACTCAAACTGAGTTTAATTTTGTGGCAAAGCATGATTTTACCGCTCTTGGTATGGAAAATGTTTGGATAAAATATCTTTTCAGTTTACCAGAAAATCAGGTAACGGGGGGGGATGCTACAAGTAATGGTTCCCTTTCCTTCTACTTACCTATGTGAAGTATGGTGTTTCATTATTAGTTAGAATCAAAAAAGAAAATAAACAAGCCTAATGTGGAGCGATCTCCGATGTGCATTGAGCCAAACACCACCAAATGTTCCCCGACTAGTTGGCCAGGTCCAAAAGGACACTGGCTATAATCCGTTGTTTTGTTGATATCTATGTAATCAGTTAAACTAACAACGATGTCATCAGTGTCTTTTGTTTTCCAATACTACGTAATTATGGATAAATAAATCACTAGGGAGGATCTGTAATAATTTTTTATGTCATGATCCATGAATAATTGTATTAATAGTAAAAATTTTATTTTTTTAGTAATCAGATTTTTTTTCTAAAGATTTCTATCAAGATAATCTGTATAAAGCTGAAACTGAATAAGGATTAAGATTAAATGTGGTTTCATAAGATGTTTGTTTTACCAGTTTTCTGCGAACTTTGTTTATTCCATTGAATTACAGTACAGTGCATACTTACTTATAAAATATTTAATAGCAATGAAACAAAAACCTATCATTCATCCATATAATCATATGAGCAATGAAGTATAATACTATACAAATACATAACATATTGTTTATAATTGGCAAAAATTTCAGGGGTAGGGGGGCGTGGGATCTATATATAATGCAAAGGGGGCGCAAGGCAAAAAAGTTTAAGAAACACTGATCTAGAATTTTATTCTCCGATATGCATCTGGATCACCGATTGTTATGGAAAGTTAAATCTGCAGTTCTACTACTCGATCTGCAACTAGGTAATTGGGTTGCAATCCATCTGCTTTAAGCAAATAAGACTACTGAAATATTCAGATATTAAAACCCGCTATTCACGAAAACTGCTCTTTAATACATGGGGAACGCATTTCATGGTGAACTGGACGTCAATGAGTTCACCTGGAATCGTGTCCTAATTGGTGTGGTTTGGCTTAATGGAATCATTTAAAACGTATACGTAGTCCTTCTACATGTTTATGTATCTACAACGCTAACTGCCAGCATCAAGTGCCTCTGTCGGACTGTCTCCTTGTAACAGCTTTCTACGTGATAACTGAAGGCAAATTACGTTTAATTTTCCATTATTGTATTAGAGTCTGTGTGTCATTGAGCAATATACTGTTAATAATAATTGACCTAAATACGACGTTGATCAGGATGTAATGCACCACAAACCACCTCGCTCAGGTCCAAATGTTTACAAATGTAAATATAGTTATTCCCAAAAAATCAGTAAGAAAATTAAATACTTTCTACCTATTATAACCGGAAAAGTAAACTTCGCTCAGTGTCATTTTCATTTCTTTATTCATAAAACACCCCAGTCATCAATGAAAAAAAAAGGAAACACACACAGACCACACATACGCACACAGAAGAAAAAGACGCTCCAATATAGAACGGAGATGAAGGCGTTATTAGCTGCAGTTTGTAGTTCTATGCTTGATTCTGACTAAGCAAACCTTTCATTCCTCACAAATCTTTGTCATTTTCGTTATCTTTTCGTTTATTGGGTCGTTATCCCGTGCCTATTCCTTT
>NC_087203.1:21280085-21292585 GCF_015104395.2 Macrobrachium nipponense
TTAGTCAGAATCCTGCCCAGGATAAACCTCAG
Organism: Macrobrachium nipponense; assembly: GCF_015104395.2. Taxonomy (NCBI): domain Eukaryota; kingdom Metazoa; phylum Arthropoda; class Malacostraca; order Decapoda; family Palaemonidae; genus Macrobrachium; species Macrobrachium nipponense. The sequence continues at coordinate 21,280,118 of NC_087203.1, forward strand.
GTACTCTGTTACTTAGGTTCTGATTTCTTTTATGACGTGTGTGGGTCAATTGGTAGCCCCTTTCCTTTCATTTAAGAGACGGAAATTTATTTACTAATGGTCGAAACTTATATCCAAACATATATTTCAAACAGCAATAATGAAGTCCTAAGATTAGCTATTTATATATATTGGTCTGCTTTATTTAATTTTTTTCTTGCATATTTTCAATGGTCTTCGTCACATTAAATAAAAAACTTTTAAATGTTTTACCCCGTTTTAATGATAACATATTTAGGAAACTAGAAATTCAGATGGACTCTAGTTCCGCTTACACATACACAGTGTGTATATATATATATATATATATATATATATATATATATATATATATATATATATATATATATATGTATGTATGTATGTATGTATGTATATGGTTACCCTAATGGATTCCTGCTGAGCAGAGCGTTTTAATGCTTGGTAGCTTGCAAAAGCTACTCTTAATTTTTATGATTGCATAATATTTTTCAAAAACAAAATTGTTGAGATATGTATTAACATTATTCATTGTAATCCTATTTCTGACTTAAGACATAAAATCTGCGGCAACACCAACAAAGAATTGCAGAAGCAGCATATGGTACGGCAAAGTCCTGAAGTCCAAAGTAGGTCTCTTTCTACTTTAATCTCATTTCAACACTTACCAAACCTATTAAAGTCCCGAGCTTTCATACGCCATCTTAATATAATCAACTAAACAACCAATGTGATCTCCTCTTAGATCGCTTCTCACGAAAGGAAAAGTAGCTTTCGAAAGCTAAAGAATTCTTTTAAAAGTCGACATATGAGAAGAGTATTTGACTCCCGAAATTTCTCACAATATAATTATTTTTTGTATGGCAATACCATTACTGTTTTCCTAATTATCATTTATGCATAAATTTATTACAAATTAGCCACAATGCACAGCACTTGTTGGTGGGTTCAACACTCCTCAAACCTTATCTCTACAATAACAACAGCGACACTTAAAATTGAGGTCTTAAAAGTCGATTCTTAGCAGAGCCTGGCCGTTCGCTCGTCAGCGAAATCAGCCAAAGCGACAATATCTTTCCACACTGAACTGATAAAAAACCCATTCATTTTCTCCTTCATCCTTTCAAGCGTAGTTTAGATCGAGCTCCCTTTCCCATTTCTCTCCCTGCACTTACAGAAATTAAATCCCAAAGAATCTCACTTTAACTTCGTTGAATAGGGAATTATTCTTACCCTTGACCCATAAGCGATTTATGTTATTTTTTTTAAAGAATTGTCTCTTGAGATACTTTTTTTAATATGGCTTCACAAATCCGTTTTCTTAGCTTCAGAAACATTTAAGTTAAATTGACTCAAATTATAGAGAGGTACTTTTGTCTACATTCTTTGTTAGATTTCTCTTGTGGATCCCACATTTCATGATATTAGTAAGTGATCTGCATCGATACTTAAGTTTATTCATCACAGTCAAAACCACATTGCTTTGTTTAATCGCTGTTGTAAAACATGATCGCAGCATTTTTTTTCTTTTTTTTATCTCACCAAGACATAAACAACTCAAATTTTCAATCTTTACAAATTCGAAAACTTTTTTAAAATCTCTCTTTTTTCTCTCTACACGCAAAACTCTTTTATGCAAGACCCCAGCGTTTAAGGTACAACATTAGCTCAAAGAGCATCAAGCGTTTCTCGAGTTAGTTATGAATCTGTTGGTAAATCCATATTCTTTTTCCTCATTCACCTGAAAAGTCGCAGCGTTACTGTCTTTTGCATGAATATTTTCCTTCCCTTTGTGACTTGTGTGAAGGTAAGAGCTTACTGTAATAAATAATACAAAGTTATAATATTTTCATTTCATCTTTATCTGACAGCGAACTATAAGCTTAAGTGTATGGCCTTGTATATTGGCGAGTTTTGCATTACTTTAAACATAACTACATGTAAGTAAATTGCAACAGGTAATGTTGCACTGTAAGCGTGATTAGCGCTGAAGGAACACTCAATGTACTCCAAAAACTCTGATATTTTGGCGACTTGGCACTGCTTGCAACATTACTGTACAGCATGAAAATACAAATACGCTATATTCTTGAACAAATATTCGTGACTAGAGGCCAAAATTAATGGACTTTCCTTTCAACTAGGTATAATACAGTATTGTGTACAACTAATAACGAATACCAAAGAACAATTGCAATATGTTGCAATGTCTTCCCAGAGTTATGTTGAAAGCAGTGCAAAATTCGACAAAACAACAGTGCTTTATCCTAACTGGTTTTCGTAGGTCAAAGTTGAATTTTCCTTCAATCCAGATTTGATACGTTATTTTATCCAGTTACCTAATCATGGAGTATGAATGCATAATTACATATATAATGTAATGTTTTGCAACATGGTAATACTGCCAAGCAACCCAAAATATATATTTTTTTACATTATGTTAACCGAAGGGGAAAAGTACTACAACGTTACCGAGGTCGAGGTGGGTTGATGCCGACTCCAAACAACGAATACCTGAGCGCATCAAGTACTTGTAGTTGAGAGGCGGCATAAACTTATATCCTCTTGCAGTGGCAGTGTGGTCTAAGGCTTTACTGTGTGTCGTGAATTTGTTGGTTTGATGGTTGTCGCCTGTGAGTCAAAGAACTTCTTATTGACTAAAAATTTCCCCTTCAGTTAACATATATGAAAATATATTAATTTTGTGGTAGAGCAATTAGATATTAAGGACATTTGTATACAGCTCGATGTATGGTATATGAATCACAGTAACGTCATATGACGGATTATTACTTATGATATATAGTATATAGATATATATATATATATATATATATATATGATATATATATATATATATATATATATATATATATATATATATACATATATACATAGTATATATATATGTATATATATATATAGTATATATATAGATATATATATATATATATATAGTACTATAGATAGATCATAGATATATAGATATACTATTCTACATAGACATATACATATACAGATACATATACATATACACTATACATAGACATATACATATGACATATACATATACATATACATATACATATACATATACATATAATATACCATATACATATACTATTACATATACATAGACATATATATATATATATCTATATAATATCTATATATATATATATGATATATAATATATATATATATTAATATATATATATGCTTTAAAATATCACAGTAGATGCACGTGACTTCATAAATAAGCGAATATCACGGGAAAATGATAATCAGAAATCCAAGCGCTTTCGTCTTTACTCAGACATCGTCAAGGAGCTACTAAAGTACAATTGGAGAGGAAGGCCTCAGGTACAGACAAGATCAGGAATACCAGATGGTTAATTATCAAATGGGTAAAAATTAAAAGGGATAATCCAGGATTATCGGATATCACACGGTCACAAACTTAAACAGATTCTAACCCTAACCGAAATTACAAAGTATCTTTACAGTCCAAAACATGTAAAAACTGAATATATTAATTTTTATTGTCTTATATTTATCTACAACTTTTTTCATTATGAAAGCATCAAGTTGAAATAAACCAAGACTTAAATTTAGAACATTTCTATTATTTGACTTGATAAAACAAGATTCAATGATATTCCTTTTAAACTGTGTCATTACATGGGACTAAGGCTCTTGCTTGACTCCAGTTAATAGGATGGTCTAAAATCTCTCATATGTACTGAATAATGCATTCGATATTTGCCAGTTCTCACAGAATATTGATGTTGCTTGAGACGCTGTGAAAGAGATTTGCCGGTCTGTCCATAATAGACTTTATCACACTCTTTGCAAGGAATTTCATATATGCAGCCTGGAAGATCTTTAGGAGAATTTTTGATTACTAAACTCTTGACATTAATATTACTGAAAACAACATTTATGTTAAAAGGCTTTAAAATTCTAGGAATATCTAAAAACCTTTCATCATAAGGTATTTTAGAATGTTATGCTTACTAAATTCAAGTTTGTCATTAGTTGAATAAAATGTTTTTCTAGCTCTTTTCCATGCCACATCTACAAAAGTCCTTGGGTATTTAAGTTTCAATGCAATATCATAAATAGTTTTAATTTCAGCATCAATAACTGCGGGCTGTAGGAAGACGGAATGCCTCCCTCATTGTAGAAGACTTCTCACGGCTTCTGCAGATCCCCAAAAGACACGCTGTAGAATTCTCGCGATCACCCACGTGGAAATTCTTGTAATCACCCTGGGGTAAAATAACAGCAACCTCTCTGCACACGGCTGGTGGACGTCTTGCTGGCGTCGGGAAACGACTTTTTTTTTGGTGTGTGTTAGTATGTCAGTCAAGTCACTGGTCAATCTAAGAAAATTAACCCAGACATACTACTTCTATCAAACAATGATCTCAAAAAGTCAGAAATACTAACTGAACGTCTCCCAATTAACTCCCTTTAATATGACTACTAAACCATAAGTCATTATCACAACTCTCAAAAGAAAAAAACATCAAGTTCTCCAACTCAATTCTCCAAACTCATCATCAGCACACACACAACCCACAAATCACAGCAACTCCATGGACTTCTGTACTCACATTTCAAACTCGAATGTGCTCATAAAAAAAAGAAGAAAAAATCGTAATGAACCCAAGGAAAAAAAAAAAAGAATCTCGTAACACACCCAGACCCAAAAAAATGTTCTCTCAAGCTCTGATATTCAAACAACCCACAAAATCAGAAAAAAATCTCCAATGTTTAACAGCAAAAACCCCTTTACTGCTCAATAATTAATCACAATGAGACTTAATGTCAAACTCCCATTTACGTAATAGCAACCCCAGAAAAATTACATCTCCCGATAAATTAAATCTCCCAGTAAAAAAATGCTATTTAAGCTCAATCCCCCAATTACATCTCTCAAGGAAAAGGAAGAAAAAAAAGAAAAAAAATAAAAATAAAAAATAACCACACAAAAATAAGTTTCCCCAATCACAAAATACATAACACATGTATAATATGCACAAACACCCCGCATTTCCCAAGAAATGCTCCATGTAAAGTTATGGAATTTGCCAGAAAGCAAACTCTTACCCATGCGCTTTCGTGAAATGCTATTGTCAACATTTCAGATATTGCAAAAATTCTGATCTATCACCATCAGAGGAAAAAGGAACAGCACAGCGCTCATCACATCGCTTGTCAGCAGAAAAATCGCCTGCGGACGTAAGCTCAAACATCAGCATAAAAATTGTCTAGTCAGACACAAAAGTTTGGAAACTCATGATTCTCTAGAAAAAAAGGTCTAACAGACACATTTCACAGAATAACTCCAGGATATGACTAATGTGTTCAAACATTTGTCTCGAAATCATATGCCTCCAAGAATAATACACTTGTTGAACATAAAAAAAATGCACACATCTCCATAGGACTCTTAATGCAATAATGCCACTCGCCTCTAAATAGTCACGAACCAAAGAGAAAGAACCACAGAAATCTCCTCTTGACTCGAAAAAAACTCCCAGAGAAATTAAACTCAAAAATCATAACCACAAAAAAGGTCACCCGCCAAAGATTAATTCCAACTCCATTATGAGACACCATATTAATAATAACACCACTCCGGTTATAAAAATATTTCCTCCATTTGGTTAATAAACCAACCCCATATATTTCTCTTCTTATTTCTCCAATAGCCACATGTCAATAAAAAAAACACCACTCCAGGAATAGAGAATAATCACCTCTATTTCGGCAAATACAAAATATTTACCTCTATTTCCCCAATAACTCCATGTGGAACAAAACAAGGCTCCAAAAATATATCTCCAAAAAGGTATATCAAAAATTGAAATCCTACCTCCAAAAAAATGTGCACTCAGGCAACTAACTCACACACTCACAAATATTGCCCCATAATCTCCAATATGTGTCTCCATTTTGCAACAAAGATGGCTGCAAAATAATTGAACTAAACATAGCTCTCATCACATTGGCAAATATCAAAAATGGCCAAAAATATATCGCCAATAGATTATATCTAAATTATAACGTCCAAAATAAATATTACCTCCAATCCATAAAACTCCAAATATATCTCAATTATCTCTCCAAAATAAATATATCTCATTATATCTCAATTATAACTCCAATTCTCCAGAGAATAACTCAATGTTATAGTAAAAAACTATAAAAACTCTCTCCGTTTAGCATAACTGCTAAAAAAAGGGCAAAACTCGGCAAATAAAACTGTCTAGAAAATTCTAGAAAAAATCACCAATGTGCCACAACTCATTATAACAGAACTCCAAATTCAAAGTGTCTAAGCCAAGACTTCTCCATATGCACTACGACATAGGCCACTAGAAAACTTAGCCAAGTTTCCTATCTCTCACAAATTTGTCACAAATACGACAAATGTATTGTGCAAGAAAACTCACAATTTCTGGAACACAAATATCCAGAGAAAAAATGTAGTGCCACTACGTATGCATCCAAAACAGTGCAAGAAATTCTCCCGTATATTTCTCTATAGCATCAAATAGCTAAAACACAAACACGTTCCCGAACAATGACTCTAAGTCACGAACTGAGATATCAAAAAATATTCACACCAACTGGAGAGAAAAAATAAATTCAAATTCACTCATGGTAAAAAAAACTTGTGTCAGCGATGGCTAATTTCCAAAAAAGGAGAAAAGGAAAATCAACGGCTTTGTTCACTATCTCCCGTAACTCACTAGATGTCAAGCAATTATCTGCTGAACTCATAAAAAAAAAAAAAAGAAAAAAAAAAAACTAAAATAATGTGTTGTTAGTTCCTCCCATATTAAAAAAAAAGATTTTACCTCCCTTGATAGCATTAAAACAAAACGCCCACGTATTAGTATAAAAAAATCAGTATCAGAAATATCATTATCACAAAATCACCAAAAAAAATTGCTATCATCAAAACATCAGTATCAGTACAAAAAATATCATCAATGTTAATGCTTGTCCATTCTCCAAAAATTCAGCAAAAAATTCAGCAAAAGTTCAACAAGATTCCACCACAATTCACCAAGATTCAGTCAGATTCGTCAAGATTCAGCAAAACTCATCCCCATGAATCACTGAAATATTCTCCAAAGTTACAAAAACTCAACAATTAATTAACACAAGACTTCTCCCATTAATTCATTGTAATAATTATCCATGAATAATTATCTGTAATAATTATAGAATAATCTCCCATGAAATATCTCAAATCTCTCGTAAAACAATTCTCCCGTAATGATAATTATACTTAAGCAAACCTCACGTGACACATCTCAAGTAAATAATTATTAATAATAACAATAATAATAACTCTCCATAGCAACAATTCTCTTGCAAAGATATCAAGTAAGGGTAAATTCAAATAGCATACACTAGTATTGCTGAATCTTATGACATACAAATTTCCACCCCAGCATACACCATTCACGCACCGGGCAAACACCATTCGGCACTTCAAAGTAATTTCTCCAACACAATAAAAAAAATAATCTGTGTATCCCCCTTATATTTGTGTCTTTCAAGGCACAATGGAAACAAAATATAAACACATCCCGTGCAGTTAACTACTTTTCCCCGCATTCACGGAAAAGAAAAAATCTCTTTATTTTCTCTTCCTCCAAGAAAGAAAAAAAATAATATCTCTTTTCTAAAAAAAAAAAAAAAAAAAAAGACTCTACGGGCATTTCACTTCATCAACTAATCAATCAGCTGATGTCTTAGCATCCAATGTCAAGGGCAAATCCATACCCCAACAAAGAAAAAAAAAAAGGAAAAGGGGGAGTTCACCCACACTGAGAAAAAAAAAGTTCTCCCCCCCCCCCCCCCCCCATAGAACAACCCCTCAGTCTAGCAGCAGAACAGCCCGAGGCATGCCAGTAGTACCCCATATACCCCTTGAACAGTGATATGAGGCACCCCCTCCCAAAGGTATACACTAGTACCCATCTCGCAATGCCCTCCCTCGAGGTATGCAGTACCCACAATGCAACGCACCTCTCTGCGCGGTAAGCAGAAAGTGCTGAGCCCGTGGAATTGTGGCCGCTCTTGTCTCCAAGCCAAGTATGCTTATCTAAGCACAGTTCACATGCAAAAAACACATCTCTATACACTCTTATGTGTTTAAAACAAAGACGAATACGTCTATTTTAAACAGGCGTGAATAAAGAAAAACACGTCCCTTCTACTATGGGCAAAGACAAGAAAAGTTTTTGACCTCTTGAACCAATCCCATAACCCTGAAATATTTAAACAAAAACCCTCTCCCTTTGATAAACAATAGTTTTTAACACTCACCACTCCATAATGGGAACAAAAAGAACTCGAAATTCTCGTAAAACGCGGCAGTGATATATGCACTAACAGCAACAGCCGCACGGGTATCTCGGAATACACTCGTCATTGCACACAGAAGTCATACTGAGTGTGCCCACTGCTTCTAGGCTAACTGCCCTGGGAAAAAAATGCTGAGTCCAACAAAATCCTTCCCTCCCTTTAGCACAGTTAACAGATAGATATTTCTAATTTTTTCTCACTAAGTAACTGAAAACTAACAGTTTAACGATTTTCCACAATCCCACAAAGGCTTTGTTGTTCGAAAACTATCGCTAAGCCACAACCCCTAAACTGGTCACCCACATTGGCGTTCCTAGGCATAAAAAAGAGAAAAAAAACTTTCATACCCTTTTTTCACTGCCTGCCACCACTGTTAACATTAACAGTGGTGGCAGGCAGTGAAAAAAGGGTATGAAAGTTTTTTTTTCTCTTTTTTATGCCTAGGAACGCCAATGTGGGTGACCAGTAGGGGTTGTGGCTTAGCGATAGTTTTCGAACAACAAAGCCTTTGTGGGATTGTGGAAAATCGTTAAACTGTTAGTTTTCGGTTACTTAGTGAGAAAAAAAATTAGAAATATCTATCTGTTAACTGTGCTAAAGGGAGGGAAGGATTTTGTTGGACTCAGCATTTTTCCCAGGCAGTTAGCCTAGAAGCAGTGGGCGCACTCAGTATGACTTCTGTGTGCAATGACGAGTGTATTCCGAGATACCCGTGCGGCTGTTGTTGTTAGTGCATATATCACTGCCGCGTTTTACGAGAATTTCGAGTTCTTTTTGTTCCCATTATGGAGTGGTGAGTGTTAAAAACTATTGTTTATCAAAGGAGGAGTTTTTTTTGTTTAAATATTTCAGGGTTATGGGATTGGTTCAAGAGGTCAAAAACTTTTCTTGTCTTTGCCCATAGTAGAAGGGACGTGTTTTCTTTATTCACGCCTGTTTAAAATAGACGTATTCGTCTTGTTTTAAAACACATAAGAGTGTATAGAGATGTTTTTTTGTTTTTTTGCATGTGAACTGTGCTTAGATAAGCATACTTGGCTTGGAGACAAGAGCGGCCACAATTTCACGGGCTCAGCACTTTCTGCTTACCGCGGCAGAGAGGCGCGTTGCATTGTGGGTACTGCATACCTCGAGGGAGGGCATTGCGAGATGGGTACTAGTGTATACCTTGGGAGGGGGTCCTCAGACACGGTTCAAGGGGAGATGGGGGTACTACTGGCATGCCTCGGGCTGTTCTGCTGCTAGGGGGACTGAGGGGTTGTTCTAATGGGGGGGGGGGGGGGGGAGAAAGAAATTTTTTTTTTCTCAGTGTGGGTGAACTCCCCCTTTTCCTTTTTTTTTTCTTTGTGTTGGGGTATGGATTTGCCCTTGACATTGGATGCTAAGACATCAGCTGATTGATTAGTTGATGAAGTGAAATGCCCCGTAGAGTCCTTTTTTTTTGTTTTTTTTTTTTTTTTTTTTAGAAAAGATATATTTTTTTTCTTTCTTGGAGGAAGAGAAAAGGAAATAAAAAGAGATTTTTCTTTTCCGTGAATGCGGGGAAAAGTAGTTAACATGCACGGGATGTGTTATATGTTTCCATGGTGCCTTGAAAGACACAAATATAAGGGGGATACACAGATTATTTTTTTTATTTTGTTGGAGAAATTACTTTGAAGTGCCGAATGGTGTTGCCCGGTGCCGTGAATGGTGTATGCTGGAGAAATTGTATGTCATAAGATTCAGCAATACTAGTGTATGCTATTTGAATTTACCCTTACTTGATATCTTTGCAAGAGAATTGTTGCTATGGAGAGTTATTATTATTGTTATTATTAATAATTATTATACTTGAGATGTGTCACGGGAGGTTTGCTTAAGTATAATTATCATTACGGGAGAATTGTTTTACGAGAGATTTGAGATATTTCATGGGAGATTATTCTATAATTATTACAGATAATTATTCATGGATAATTATTACAATGAATTAATGGGAGAAGTCTTGTGTTAATTAATTGTTGAGTTTTTGTAACTTTGGAGAATATTTCAGTGATTCATGGGGGATGAGTTTTGCTGAATCTTGATGAATCTGACTGAATCTTGGTGAATTGTGTGGAATCTTGCTGAACTTTTGCTGAATTTTTTTGCTGAATTTTTGGAGAATGGACAAGCATTAACATTTGATGATATTTTTTGTACTGATACTGATGTTTTGATGATAGCAATTTTTGGTGATTTTGTGATAATGATATTTCTGATACTGATTTTTTTTTATACTAATACGTGGGCGTTTTAATGCTATCAAGGGAGGTAAAATCTTTTTTTTGAATATGGGAGGAACTAACAACACATTATTTTAGTTTTTTTTTTTCTTTTTTTTTATGAGTTCAGCAGATAATTGCTTGACATCTAGTGAGTTACGGGAGATAGTGAACAAGGCCGTTGATTTTTCTTTTCTCCTTTTTTGGAAATTAGCCATCGCTGACACAAGTTTTTTACCATGGGTGAATTTGAATTTATTTTTTCTCTCCAGTTGGTGTGAATATTTTTTGATATCTCAGTTCGTGACTTAGAGTCATTGTTCGGGAACGTGTTTGTGTTTTAGCTATTTGATGCTATAGAGAAATATACGGGAGAATTTCTTGCACTGTTTTGGATGCATACGTAGTGGCAGTACATTTTTTCTCTGGATATTTGTGTTCCAGAAATTGTGAGTTTTCTTGCACAATACATTTGTCGTATTTGTGACAAATTTGTGAGAGATAGGAAACTTGGCTAAGTTTTCTAGTGGCCTATGTCGTAGTGCATATGGAGAAGTCTTGGCTTAGACACTTTGAATTTGGAGTTCTGTTATAATGAGTTGTGACACATGGTGATTTGTTTTTTTTTTTCTAGAATTTTCTAGACAGTTTTTATTTGCCGAGTTTTGCCCTTTTTTTTAGCAGTTATGCTAAACGGAGAGAGTTTTTTTTATAGTTTTTTACTATAACATTGAGTTATTCTCTGGAGAATTGGAGTTATAATTGAGATATAATTGAGATATATTATTTTGGAGAGATAATTGAGATATATTTGGAGTTATAATTGGAGGTATATATTATTTTGGAGTTATAATTTGAGATATAATATATTGGAGATATATTTTGGCCATTTTTGATATTTGCCAATGGTGATGAGAGCTATGTTTAGTTCAATTATTTTGCAGCCATCTTTGTTGCAAATGGAGACACATATTGGAGATTATGGGGCAATATTTGTGAGTGTGTGAGTTAGTTGCCTTGAGTGCACATTTTTTGGAGGTTAGGAGGATTTCATTTTTTGATATTCCTTTTGGAGATATATTTTTTGGAGCCTTGTTTTGTTCCACATGGAGTTATTGGGGAAATAGAGGTAAATATTTTGTATTTGCCGAAATAGAGGTGATTATTCTCTATTCCTGGAGTGGTGTTTTTTTTATTGACATGTGGCTATTGGAGAAATAAGAGAGAAAATATATGGGGTTGGTTATTAACCAAATGGAGGAAATATTTTTATAACCGGAGTGGTGTTATTATTAATATGGTGTCTCATAATGGAGTTGGAATTAATCTTTGGCGGGTGACCCTTTTTTGTGGTTATGATTTTTGAGTTTAATTTCTCTGGGAGTTTTTTTCGAGTCAAGAGGAGATTTCTGTGGTTCTTTCTCTTTGGTTTCGTGACTATTTAGAGGCGAGTGGCATTATTGCATTAAGAGTCCTATGGAGATGTGTGCATTTTTTTTATGTTCACAAGTGTATTATTCTTGGAGGCATATGATTTCGAGACAAATGTTGAACACATTAGTCATATCCTGGAGTTAATTCTGTGAAATGTGTCTGTTAGACCTTTTTTTCTAGAGAATCATGAGTTTCCAAACTTGTGTGTCTGACTAGACAATTTTTTATGCTGATGTTTGAGCTTACGTCCGCAGGCGATTTTTCTGCTGACAAGCGATGTGATGAGCGCTGTGCTGTTCCTTTTCCTCTGATGGTGATAGATCAGAATTTTTGCAATATCTGGAAATGTTGACAATAGCATTTCACGAAAGCGCAT
>NC_087203.1:21297585-21302585 GCF_015104395.2 Macrobrachium nipponense
TATGTTTGGATATAAGTTTCGACCATTAGTAAATAAATTTCCGTCTCTTAAATGAAAGGAAAGGAGCTACCAATTGATTGACCCACACACGTCATAAAAGAAATCAGAGCCTAAGTAACAGAGTACCTGAGGTTTATCTTGGGCAGGATTCTGACTAACATGCCAGCAGTTTTTAAGGGATAGATAACCTTAGGTACAGATGTACTTAGGTTCCAACTTTTTTTTTTACAACTTTGTATATTAATTGGTAGTGTTCTGCCGTTTCATTTAGCTGACATATATGTATATATATATATATGTATATGTATATGATATACTTATATATGTATATATGTATATATATAGATATATATATATATATATATATATATATATATATATCACAGGAAAGCAGCAGCCATGGGAGATATATTCTTATAGCGTATTTTGCAAAGCTTTATTAAACAACTTTTCGGGGTCCAGCCTCATCATCACAGCTGTAAAAAAAAGAAAAAAAAAAAACAGTGCTAAGAAAATTACCATTTCAAGTGAAGGGAAGAAGACGAGTGACTAGAAGTAGCGAAGGGCCCTGTACTTTATGGACACAACAACAACCAGATATTTATTTATCTCAACCTTCTGTTAGACAGGAAGAGGAATAAAAAAATCTATAGTGTCATATCAAAGAATTTTTATCTGTAGGTTTTTAGAAATATAAATACAATATATTGATTATAAAGCAAAATCTTTCACAAATTCACTGTTGTACTACTTTATCGCAAAACTGTATTGTTAACAAATTTTTAGTTTCACCACCAGGCGCAAGAACACGCCCTTGAGCAAGCAACATGAAGATGTTCGTGGAAAAAATATGACGATCACAAATCCGCTCTCATATATTAACAGACTGTTCAGGTGTCTCATTGATCGTGATCGAGAAAGCAAGTCTCACTGGAAATTGCAATCTCAGAGTTAAATGGGAGATCCGTCGGAATGATAGGTATTCGTGGGAGAAAAATTGTGTCACCCTCTCCCTTTCCTGCTAAGATTGTTACTTCAATTACATTGGCCAACATTTTTGACATTTTATATTTCACCCCTTTTCAACCCCTTCCCTTTCCCCCTCTCCCCCCCCCCCCCCCCCCACCCCCCCCCCCCCCTCTACTATCAGGCTGAAATAGGACTTAAAGGGCATAGGGGGTGTCACTAATCCTCTCAGCGACCTCAAAAACTATGGATAGACACCAATATCACATATTTTTGACATTTTATTTTTCACCCCTTTTCGCTTCCTCCATTCCTATCAGGCTGAACTTGGGCACAAAGGAACCTGGAATGTCACTGTTCATCTCAGCCCCCTTGAAAACTGATGCTGATGATAGGTAGTAGTTCAGCAATTCTTTCAGTATGTAGATGCAGGTGTCGGTTGAGTGGTTTGCTTTAAACCCGAACTGGTTGTCAGTGGTGAAGAAAGGGGAGAAGTCTCACAAGAAGAACCGACTCAAGTATCTTCAGATGCGATCGTTGTGATTGCAATTGGCCGGTAGTTGCCAGGGTCAGCTGCATCCTTTAGCTTGTTTTTGATTAATGGTATCAAGTGAACTAAGAGTAGGGAGTCTGGAAGAAACTGGTGAATTATGCACGCATTGAATAGGGCAGCTAGCAAAATGTAAATTATTGGATGGCGAGAATTTGAAAGCCTCTGCGGGAAGACCATCACAGCCGGGCGATTTATTATTAGGTATGCCGTTTTATGGCCATCGCTGATGTTACATGGCGTAATACTGTCTGCAAAATGAAATTGAATGTTGTCATTAAGGAGGTTATCTACCTCGCTTCGGGAATCCTGATAATTTATGCAATTCAGGATATTGTTGAAGTGATCACCCCACATCCTTGCGATAGCCTCGTCTCCGACTGCTTCCCCTACTCTCTGTGATAGCTTTTAGTTTTGGGATTTAAGGACTGGATATCTTTCCAAAGACGAGGGTAATCACCAGATTCTACGTTTCTAGACATTGCATCGGCTCTTAGTTGTTTTTCATTTAACCTGCAGTGCTTAAGAGCAAGTTTGAATTGCGCTCACGCCTGCCTCATTAGTAATGCCTCCACAGTAAAAACTAAAACTAAATAATTATTTCTATTTATTTTGAATGAATAGATTAAAATAAAATAAAATAAAACTAAAATTAAATAAATGAATTTATAAATAAATAAATAAATAATAAAATGAATATAAATAGATAAATAAATAAAGAAAGAAATAAATATAAATAAATAAATAAATAAAGAAAGAAAATGAATAAAAATAAATTAATAAATAACTAAATATAAATAAATAAAGATAAATGAATTAAAACAAATACATAAATAAAAATGAATAAATAAATAAAAATATAGCAATAAATAAATAAAAATAAATATATAAATCAAAAATACATATATAAATCAAAATAAACATAATTTTAAATAAAAAGTAAATAATAAATAGAAATAAATAAATGAATAAATAAATAAAAACTAAAATAAATAATAAACAGAAATAATAAATAAATAACTGTATATAAATAAATAAAGCTAAATAAATAGAAATCGATAATAATAAATAAATAACGATAACTAAATATGAATAAATCAGTAATCTTATATATCAAATAAATAAAAATAAATAAAAAATAAATAAAATAAATGAAAAAATAAATAAAAATTATAAAATTAATAAATTAAATATAGATCAATAATTAATGAAATATAAATATATAAATAAAAAATAAATAAATAAATAAATAAACTAAACTAAATAAATAAATAAATAAATATAAATTGAAATAAATTAAATTAATAAATAAAAAAAATTTAATAAATAAATCAATCAATGAAAATAAATTAATAAAAAAATTAAAATAAATTAAATTAATAAAAAAAATAAGAAAAAATAAATAAATCAAAATAAATAAATAAATAAAGAAAATAAATAAATCATAATAAAAATAAAAATAAAAATAATTAAATAAATGAAAATAAATAAATAACTAAAAATAGATAAATAAAAATTAAAAATAATTAAATAAATAAAAATAAATAAAAACAAATAAATAGAAATAAATAAATAAATAAAGATAAATAAATGAATGAATAGATTAAAATAAATAAATAAAATAAATAAATAGATAAAAAATAAATTAAATAAATAAATAAATAAATGAAAATAAACAAATAAGCAAATAAAAATCAATAAATAAATAAATATATAAATAACAATTAATTAACATAAATCAGTATACAATAATTTAAGTAAATGAATAATTAAAATAAACCAATAAATATAATAATTAGAAAAATAAACAAAAATGAATTTATAAATAATAAATAAATAATAAAAAATAAGTATATAAATAAATAACTTAAAAAATAAATAAATAAATGAAATAAATAATATAAAATAAATAAAAATTAAAGAAAATATAAATAATTAAAATAAACAAGTAAATAAAAATTATCTAAAAAATCATAAAAAATTATAAAAAAATAATAAATAAAATAAAAATGAATAAGTAAAAATAAATAAATAAATAAGAAAATAAATAAAAACAAAAAACAAATAAATGAATAAATAAACATTAAATAAAAATAAATAAAAAGATAAATAAAAAACAAATAAAATGAATAAATAAACATTAAATAAAAATAAATAAAAAAAAAAGATAAATAAAATAAATAAGAAAATATATAAAAGTAAATAAATAATAAAAGAAAAATTAATATAAATGAATAAATAAATAAAAGTGAAAATAAAGAAATCAAAATGAATAAATGAAAATAAATAAATAATAAAAATAAATAAATCATCAAAATAAATTATTATAGGTAAAAATAAATAAATGAAAATAAATAGAAAATAAATACAAATAAATAAATATAAATAAAATAATAAAAATAAACAAATAGCAATAAATACATAAAAATAGATATATAAGTGAATAAAATTATTAAAAAAAATGAATAAATAAAAAAATGAATAAATAAAAAAATGAATAAATAAATAAAAATAAATAAATAAAATAATAAAAACAAATAAATAAATAAACATGTAATAAAAATAAATAAAAATATAAATAAAAATAAATAAGAAAATATATAGAAGTAAATAATTAATAAAAGAAAATTAATATAAATTAATAAATAAATAAAAGTGAAAAAAGAAATCAAAATGAATAAATAAATAAATAAATAAATAAAAATAAATAAAATCAATCAAAATAAATGATTATAAATAAAAATAAATAAATGAAAATAAATATATAAAAAAATACAAATCAAATAATAAAAAATAAACAAAAAAACAATAAATACATAAAAATAAAAATATATAAGTGAATAAAAAAAGTAAATAAAAAATGAATAAATAAATAAATAGATAAATAAATTAAGAAATAAATAAATAGAAATAAATGAATAAATATATATATAAATAAATGAATAAATAAAATATTAAATAATTAAAACAAATAAATAAATAACTAAATATAAATATAAATAAAAAAAAAAAATAAATAAGAAAATATATAGAAGTAAATAAATAATAAAAGAAAAAATTAATATAAATGAATAAATAAATAAAAGTGAAGAAAGAAATCAAAATTAATAAATAAAAAATAAATAAATAAATAAAAATAAATAAATCAATCAAAATAAATGATTATATATAAAAATAAATAAATGAAAATAAACTATATAAAAAAATAAAATAAATAAAAAAATAACAAAAACCAAATAAATAAACATGTAATAAAATAAATAAAAATATAAATAAAAATAAATAAGAAAATTATATAGAAAGTAAATAATTAATAAAAGAAAAATTAATATAAATGAATAAATAAATAAAAGTGAAAAAAGAAATCAAAATGAATAATAAAAAACAAATAAATAAATAAATAAAAATAAAAAATAAAAAACAATCAAAATAAATGATTATATATAAAAAATAAATAAATGAAATAATATATAAAAAAAACAAA
>NC_087203.1:21307585-21316653 GCF_015104395.2 Macrobrachium nipponense
AAATAAAAAATAAATAAATCAATCAATCAAAATATATAAATAAATAGATGAGAATAAATAAATAAATGAAAAGAAATGAATAAATGAATAAAAAAATATATAATATAATTTTTTTAAAATTTAACAAATATCAAACAAAAAAAAATAAAAACAAAAAAAAAAAAAAAAAAATAAAAAAAAATAAAGTAAAATAAATTAAAAAAAATTAATGAATAAAAAATAAGTAAACAAATAACTATGAATAAATAAATAAATATGAATAAATAAATAAATAGATAATAAATAAATAAATAAATAAATAAAAAAATAATAGAAATAAATACATAAATTAATTAATCAAAATAGGTAAATGAATACATAAATCAAAATAATAAAAAACAAATAAATAAATAAATAAATAAATAAAAAATAAAAGTAAACAATTAAATAAATGAAAATAAATAAATGAATTGAATTAAATAGATAAATAAATAAATAAACAAATAAAAAAAATAAATCAAATAAAAATAAAATAAATAAATAGATATATATATATATATATATATATATATATATATATATATATATATATATATAAATCAACAATAAACAAAATAAAATAAATAAATAGATAAAGAAAACAACAAATAAAAATAAATGAAAAAATAAAAATAGATAAATAAACAAAAAAGTAATTAAAATATAATTGAATATATATATATATATATATATATATATATAATATATATATATATATATATACTATACAAAATATAGATATATAATAAATAAATAAATAAATAAATAAATAAATAAAATGAAAAACTATAAATAAAAATAAAAATAAATAATTAAGATTTAAATAAATAAAAAAAAGGAAATAAATCAATAAAATAAATATATACAAGTAAAAAATAATTTTAAAAAATTAAAATAAAATAATAACGAAATAAATAAATAAATAAATAAATAAATAAATAAATGTATAAATGAAAATAAATATAAAAATCAAAATAAGCAAATGAATCAAAATAAATAAATAATTAGAAATAAATCAATCAATGAAAAATATATGAATGAATAAATAAAAATAAATAAATGGATAAATAAATAAAAATATATAAATAACAATCAATAAGTACATGAATTAATAAAAAAAATAAAATAAAAAATAAACAAATACAAATAAATAAGAAAATAAATAAATGAAAATGAATCAATATAAATAAAAAAAATAGATAAAGATAAATAAATGAAGAAAAATAAATAGGCAAATAAATAAATTAAAATACATAAATAAATAAAATTGAAATAAAAAAAACAAAATAAATAAAAAAAGGAAAAATAAATAAATTGAAATAAAAAACAAAATAAATAAATAAAAAAGGAAAAATAAATAACTAAATAAATAGAAATAACTAAAAAGTTAATAAAAATAAATAAATAAATAAATAGATAAATAAAAATAATATTATAAATAAATAAAGGTCAATAAATAAAATAAAACCATAAATAAATATAAATTAGTAAGTACAATAAATAAAATAAGTTAATAAAAATGATGAAATAAATAAAAAGATAAATATAAAAAATAAATAAAGTTAAATCATTAAAAAAATGTAATGGAAATAAAATTAATAAAAAGAAATAAATTAAATAAAAATAACTAAATAAAAATGAATAAATCAAAATGAATAATAATATGCAATAAATAAATAAATAAAAGAAAAAACCGGAAAATAAAAAAAATTAAAATACATAATTAAAAATGAATAAACAAATAAATAAATAGAAATACATTACATATAAATAAATTATAAATAAAAATCAATAAATAATAAATAAATAAATAAAAATAAAAAATAAATAAATAAACAAATAAAAATCAATAAATATATAAATAAATAAATAAAAAATAAAAATAAATAAATAAAAATAAATAAATCAATGAAATAAAGATATAAATAAAAATCAATATATATAAACAAATAAAAATAAATAAATCGGGAATAAATCAATAAATAAAAATAAATAAATAAATAAATGATATATATATAAATAAATAAAAATATAAAAGAAATAAAGCTAAATAAATCAAAAGAAATAAAAATAAATAAATAAAAATTTAAAAAACTGAATAAATAACTAAAAATGAGCATATAAATAGAAATAAAAAATAAATAAAATAAAAAAATAAATCAAATCATAAAAAAAACAATATAAAAATTAAATAAATAGTATTAAATAAATAAATAAATAAAAATAGAAAAAAATAGATAAAATAAATGAATAAATAAATGAAAGTGAATAAATAAATAAATGAAAATTAACAAATAAATAAAAATAAATAATGAATATAAATAAAGAAAAAACAAATATTTGTAAGTAAATAAAAATAAATAAATGAAAAATAAATAAATAAAATCCATATAAATATAAATATATAACAATTATATCAAAGTAAATAAATAACTGTATAAATAAAATAAATAAGCAAAAACAAATAAAAATAAATAAAATAATAAAAATAAATAAAAAAATAATAAAAAAAATCAATAAAAATGAAAATAAATAAAAGAATTAAATATGTAAAAAAAATAAAAAAAAATATATGAAAAAAATATATGAGTAAAAAATAAATATATAATTATAGAAAAATTAATAAATAAGTAAATAGAAATAAACAAAAATAGATAAAAAAAGAAAATGAATAAATGGAAAATAAAATAAATAATCAAATCAAGTAAATGAAAATAAATTAAAAAAAACAAATAAATAAATAGAAGAATATAAATAAATAAATGAAAATAGATAAACAAATAAATAATTAAATATATCAAATAAGTAAATGAATAAATAAATCAAAATAAATATAAAAATAAATCAATGAAAATAAAATAGAGAGAAATGAATACATAAATAACAATAAATAAATAAGTGAATAAATTGAAATAAATAAAAAATAAATAAAAATCAATAAATAAATAAATAAAAATAAATCAAAAATATAAATGAAAGAATAAATAGTAAATAAATAAATAAATAAAGATATATAAAACTACATAAAAAATAAATGAAAATATATACAAATAAATAAATAAAATATAATAAAGAAATTAATAAAAATAAATAAATAAATAAAAATATATACATGAAAATAAATAAATAAAGAAAAATAAATAAATAAAAATAAATAAATAAATTACATTGAATAAATGAATAAATAAATAAAAATAGGTAAATAAACAATAAAAAAAAAAAAATATAAATTAATGAAATAGATAACTAAACAGATGAAAAAATAAAAATTAATAAATAAATAAAATAAATAAATAAATAAATAAATAAATAAATAAATAAACAGTATATATAAAAAAATTTAGTAAATAAATAAAAATAAATCAAATCAAATAAATAAAAATAAATAAATTAATAAATAAAAATGAATAAATAAAAAAGTAAGTAAATAAAGAATAAAAATAAATGAAACTTAAAATAGATAAATAAATAAATAAATTAAAAATAAATAAAAAAATAAATAAATAAATAAATAAAAAGAATAAGAAATAAAATAAAATAAAAATAATATATATTAATAATTTTTAGAATAAATAAATAAATAAATATAAAATAAGTAATAAATTAATAAATAAAAATAAATAAAAGATGAAAATAAAATAAATAAAAACATATAAATAAATAAAAAATAGAAAATAAATGGGAAAAATTTAATAAATAAATACATAAATACATAAAAAACACAAAAATTAATAAAAAATTTAAAATATAAAGAAAAAAATGAAAATAAATGGAATAAAATAAAATAAAAATAAAATAAATATGTATGTATGTATGTATGTATTGTATGTATGTATGTATGTATGTATGTATATGTATGTATATGTATGTATATGTATGTATATATGTAGAAAATGATGTATGTATATATATGTAGATATATGTAGTATATGTATATATATAATATAATGTATATATATGTATATAGATGTATGTATATGATATGTATGTATGTATGTATGATGGTATATGTATATGATATGTAATATATGTATATATGTATATGTATATGTATATGTATATGTATATATATAATATATATATATGATAATATATATATATATATTATATATATATATATATATATATATATATATACATATATATATATATATATATATATATATATATATATATATATATATATATATATATATATATATATAGATATATATATATATATATATATATAGTATATATATATATATAGTATATATATATATATATTATAAATATATAATATAAACAATAAATAAATAATTAATTAATTAACAAACAAATTAAATAATTAATAAAAATAATAAAAGAAACAAAAATAAATAAAGAAATAGATAAAAATAGAATAGCAAATAAATAAAAATAAATTATAAAAATAAATAAATGAATAATAAATAAATGAACAAATACATCTATAATTAACCAAAAACAAATAAAAAGAAAATAAGTAAATAAATAAATAAAAATAAAGAAATGCATAAATAATAAAAAATAATAAATAATTCAATAAATAAAAATAAGGAATAGTAAACAAATAATATAAATAGTAAATGAGTAAATAAAATTCAATAAAGACATATAAATAAAACAAATAAAATAAATAACAAATAAATAGATAAAACAAATAAATAAATGAATGAAAATAAGTAAATAAATAAATAAATAAAATAAATAAATACAAAAAGAAAAATAGGTATTGAATATATAAAAATAAATAAAAAAATAAAAAAATAAAATAAATAAATAAATAAATGGAGAAAGATAAATCTATTGATAAATAAAAATTAATTAATAAATAAATAAAAAAAAGATAAATACAAAAATAGATAAATAAATAAATAAATAAATAGTGAAAAATTAAATAAATGTAATTAAATAAGAATAAATAAACAACAATAAATAAAAAATAAATAAAGAAATAAAAGTAGATAAATAGATAACAATGAATAAATCAATTAATTAATAAATAGATACAAATAAATAAGTAAAAATAAATAAAGAAATAAGATTAATAAAAAGAAATAAATGAAAAAAATAAAATAAGTAAATAAAAATAAATAAATAATAATGAGAAATAAATAAAGAAATAAGATTAATAAAAAGAAATAAATGAAAAAATAAAAATAAGTAAATAATAAAATAAATAATAATGAGAAATAAATATAGAAAAATAAATAAATGTAAATAAATACATAAATAAAATACATAAATATTGAAAATAAATAAATAAATAAACAAATAAATAAACAAATGAAAAAATAAAATTAATAAATAGATAAATGAATATAAAAATTAATAAATAAACAAAATAAATAAATTATAATTAAAAAACTAATAAAAATAAATAAATAAAAATAAATAATTAATAAAATAGATAAATAAATGACAAAAAGAAATAAAATAAAATTAATTTAACTAAATAAAAAAGGAAATATATAAAAAGGAAAAAGGAAAAAATAAAATTTACAAGAAGAAAATAAATGAAAAAACAAAAAAATAAAAACAAATAAAAAATAAAAATTAAATTAAATAAAATGAAAAATAAATAAAATAAATAAATTAAATTAAAAAATAAAATAAATTAAAATAAAAATTAAAAATAAATAAATAATTTAAAAAATATTAAATAAATATAAAAAAATAAGCCAAAAGAAAAAATAAAAAAATGAATAAAATCAAAGTGAATAAATAAGTAAATAATAAATAAATAAGAATAAATACAATAGAAATAAATACATAAATAATAAAAATAAATAAATAAATAAAAATAAAAATAAAAATACTGAAAATAATAATAAATAAACATAAATAAATAAATAGATAAAAATCAATAAATCAATCAAAATAAATAAATGCATATAAATAAAAATAAATTAATAAATAGAAATAATCAAATAAAAAAAATAAAAAATGAATGAATAAATAAATAAAAATAAATAAAAATAAACAAATAAAAAATAAAAAATCAATAAAAATAAAAACCCCAAAAAATTAATATATAAAATTAAATAAAAAATAAATAGAAATAAATTAATAAATGAGTAAAAATAATAATATAAATATATAAAAATTAATAAATAAATAAATAGAAATAAATAAGTAAATAAATTAATTAATTGATAAATAAAATGAAAATATATAAATCAATCAATCAATCAATAAAATAAGTAAATGAATAAATAAATTAAAAAAAAATCATTCATAATATCTCGGTTGCATTTAACGTAATGACAACTAAGTCCACAATGAAATAAGTAAATCAAATAAAAAGTCGAACCCACTTACCTTATTAATGAAAACCTACTTCAAGCGTAAAGGAAAATATGACATATCTTATACACATGGGTAACACCGCTGTATAGTTTTAAATGTATTTTTGGAGTCTAGTTGGACTATGCCTTCAAACTGTGTATAATGAATTTATTTATACACTAATAGCTAATAATCTTTTATAAAAGAGGTATGTATTAAAATTTGCTCACGTTTCACAGAATCAGTAATTAACTAGCTCTTGGAAATTAGGTTAATATATGTTAAAGTGAGATAAATATTATTTCGCCTCAGCAAAACATCTGGTGCACTCTGCTGCAGTGTTAACGAATTTCACGGTCGTTACCCTCAAGAAGAGCTTTTTATATTACATTTTTCCACGAATGAAAGAATTTTTTTTTAAAACCCGCAGTTACGTTAATTAACGAGAGAGAGAGAGAGAGAGAGAGAGAGAGAGAGAGAGAGAGAGAGAGAGAGAGAGAGAGAGTTGTGTGTTTGAAATGCTTTCTTGGGTTCTTTTTTACCTTTTCTTTTCAAGTTACGAATCGGTAGCGTTTAATCTCCAGCGTTTGAAGAAATGTGTAGCAGTCTTTTTTACTTGAAGGTTATGTAATATTGTCATGAGTGTAGTGAATAAATAATAATATTAACTAATAAACAACTTTCTACTGAAAGGGAATAACATTTCCCGCCCCGTCCCCCGCCCCCCAGTTCCCTATTTTGTTTCTTTGGTGGTAGCATTGGTATAGATGATGACCGAGGATAACTCCAACTTTCCGCAGAAACTCAGGATATTTGTAACAAAAAAATACCTCTCGTTATTCTTTGGTTGTAGAGATGTCATAAAAGCAGTCATCAGTGTTTATAAAAAATAATGTATTTTTCATTTCTAAGTCATATAGAATATACTTTATTAAAAGTAATGGCTACTTCAGATGCGTTTCACTTGTAGAGATTCTTCTCTATTTTGCGAATAGCGGCTTTTTCGGTGCTACTAAAACAGGCTAGTAGAGCGCCTATAGAGGTCATGGTAAAATACAGGTCAAAATAGGTGTATATATTTGAATTTTACAGATAAACTAAGATACCATAGTCATCAAAGTCATTAACGATTTTCACTGTCTCTCTCTCTCTCTCTCTCTCTCTCTCTCTTTCTTAAAGCGAGCTTTCGTCTGGAGCTGCCAGACATCCTGGGGCTGGGAATCTGAGGGTGGACTGATCTTGGTGCGGTGTCCGTCCTCGTTATATCTGTGGTTGACAGCAGGGGGTCTGCCCCATGCTTGTCTCCTATTGGCTGGTGGCGGTGAGTCTTGTTTCATTGGTTGCCTGAGCCAGGTCTCAAGCCACTTTCTCGAGCCGATGGTTGCGTTGCAGCATATCCTGCAGCCGCGTGGACCTCCTAAGCGGCGCTGTAACATTGATGGGCGTTGCGCTACGCTGTGGGACGTCACGGCTACTTTGATTTCCATCGGCTGCAGGAGTACCTCGTTCGTGGGCGTTGTCATCCATAGAGTTGTCGTGATCGGTGGTGTCATTGTTGGTGGCAGGTCTTCTCATACTCGTAGGGAGGAGAAATCTTCCTGCGTCGTATTCAGTGTATGTTTTATTTGCTGATGAGGGAGCGCCTCCAGCAGGCGCAACCGACGGGCATCAGGGGCCTTCCCGATGATCTTCGTGTTCTTTATGATGACATCCCGGGAGATGGCCTCGTGATGTTTGGTGCGGGCGTGATTCACATATAGAATATTGTTAAATATATGAGTGTAGATATATATATATATATATATATATATATATAGATATATAATATATATTATTGATAATATATATATATATATATATCTATATATATATATATATACTATACACATAACCACATAATATATATATTTATGTATGTATATATCAGATGTATTGGATATTTGCATCTGCATCTACTGATTATCCAAATTTTTCTTATATGTCCGCTTCTGCATCCGCATTAGAACTGTGAGCAACATCCGCATCCTTGAAAATGCGGATATGAGGGTATCACGCCCTGCTCAGTGTTCGATAGTTCATACTCTGCATCGTAGCTAAGTAGATTTTTGTTTTTGCTAAATTTGACTTTTTCGTTTTATTATTCAGAATACATGATACACAATTATACATTTCATACAGTATATACTTTATAAGTAGGTCTGCTATAGCATATTTGTTTTAAGGCATATTTGCTTTAGTAATATCATGAAATTACTGAAGCTGTAATCATAAAGGCAGGCAGGATGCTGCATTTTTGAGGAAGGACTCTCTCTCTCTCTCTCTCTCTCCTCTCTCTCTCTCTCTCTCTCTCTCTCTAGTGCGAAGAGTGACTTTAAGTTTTGTTACCCTCATCATGCAATGAGCAAGAAATAACCTTGTGCCAAAATACCTAAAACGTTCGTGTATCTGTTACTATTTGAACATTCATATGAAAGTATACATGCATACATGAGTATCACTTAAGTTTCTACTATATTTTAGTACATCAAATATTTTGTGGTAACAAAGTTGAATTATTAGGCTGAAAATCGTCTTAAACAATTATATATTTATCTAATTTGTTTAGATTTACAAAGTATCCGCATCTGCGAGGGTATGCTGATCAAATATCCGCATCTACATCCACATCCACAAATCTAAAAGATTGATATCCACATCCACATTTGTATCCGCCAATGTACAAAAATTTATATCCGCATATTGTTGTCTAATCCAGAGTTTTC
>NC_087203.1:21317153-21319653 GCF_015104395.2 Macrobrachium nipponense
ATCTAAAATTTTCGAAACGAGCTGAATTCCTTCGACTTCATTATATAGGGACATTAATCAGAAAAAGGCGCAATTTCCCACTATGCGAATACATAGCACTCAGTCAGTTTTGCCTTTCCAGCCTCACGCATTCCCAATCGATGGTTTCTGATACCTCCATTATACCCAAACTGGTTCAAGCAACCCAATCCGTAACAGCCTAATTACTCGGGCTTGAGTTTTCGTCAAGTTTAAATTTGAGATGATTCATAATCCTTTACAACAAATTATCCACGCTACGTTAAAAAGACGTCAGGGGTGGGCAAATAACTGATGATTTTACGCTTTGAATGAAAATGCATTGCTATTGAAAATCAAAAGGTAAGCGTGCGCTCAACTCGGACCTTAAAATTAATGCTCAGTTTGCCAGAAATAAAATAAAAAAACCGTTATGGGCCTAGTGATATTGGTTTTACGTCATTTATTCTATTTTCAGCCGCCGTTTTTAGTCCAATTTTTTTTTCTTTTTTACACTAATTTCTTAAAGCTGGAATTTTCTGGGAAAACGAGTAAACGAGTTTGAAGATCTTTTTTGGGGTGAATAGAGAAATGAGGAACCATAAGGTTTGATGCTGCAATTGACCTCCCCCCCCCCTTTGGCCACTAACTCGTGGATGCTTTAATCTAATTACCGTTACCCTTCAAATAACAGTTTGCCTATTAAAGCCGTCATTTACAACATTATATTAAACAAATTTTAAAAAATTTTAAAAAAACTTTTTCCTTGAAACTTTTTAATGATCTTGAGCAAGTGCCCGCGTACATTCATATACGACGTTTGGGATGAGTGG
Source organism: Macrobrachium nipponense (assembly GCF_015104395.2). Classification (NCBI taxonomy): domain Eukaryota; kingdom Metazoa; phylum Arthropoda; class Malacostraca; order Decapoda; family Palaemonidae; genus Macrobrachium; species Macrobrachium nipponense. Next base: position 21,317,984 of record NC_087203.1, read on the forward strand.
GGACTAAACCAACTTGTCCGGTGACCAAAACTACAAATTGTCGGTTTCAAAAACCAAAACCCAACCAGGGTACGTAAGATGCAATTGGGGATGGATACTAATATGTAGATTTTGCTTGCTAACACTTAAGGCACAGCCTCCTGACGTAAAAAACTTAGGTCCCCCAACAACATCAATTATTTGATGTAAAGGTACTTCGCTTTGCCAATATAGCAGGAACGATTCGTTTTTCCTTTCATTTTATATTAATTCCCAGATTTCCTAAAGTTATTTGAAGTATTTGTTTCTGTGAGTGGACAGTGAAAAGAAACCACACATTTATGTATAATATAATATATAATATTCATACTCTTATAATATATATATAATTTATAATATATCTATATATCTATTGTATATATATATATATAATTATATATATAATATTATATAATATATATGTATATAGTATAATAATATTAATATCATACTATATATATATATATAATATATCTATATAATAATTTATATATATAATATATATATATATAATATATTATAATATTATATTGTATATATAATAAATATATAATATTCTATTATATTATATATATTAATAAATATAATGGTATATATAATATTAATAATTATTATTACTAATATATATCTATATAATATATATATGATATAGTAATATACTATATATTATATATAGTATGTATATAATAATATATGATATATAAGTATATATGTAATGTATATAATATAATATTATATATATAATATTATTTATTATAATGATGTGTGATATATATATAAATATCGAGTAAATATTATATTTATATATGTATCTAATAATAACATAATTATATATATACATATATATATATATTATTTATATATATATATATATAATATGTGCTATATATATATAATATATATATAATATATATATTATTAATATATTATTATTATCTAATATATATTATACAAGTGTAATAATATAATATATATTATACATATATATACAATATTATTATATATCTCTATATTATAATATTAATTAATACTACTATATATATATATATATCTCTATACTATATATATAATGTGTCGGTGTGTGTGTGGGGTGGTTTTGAAATGGGGTGGCATGTGGGTGTGTATGGTGATATATCAATTAATATAATTTTGTATGGGTATATTACTATTAAACCATTAGCTGTTTCCCGTCCACTCCAAGCCTATTAACTTAGGGTCTAGAATTTCCTTTGGGAGGCTGGAAGCAGACCCAAATGGTGGGGGTTAAGCGAGGGTGGGTAATCCAAGCCCTCCCTAGTCCGTGCAACGCAACTAATAACATCTATAGCAACACTGAGTGTGCGATTTGGGGTTTGGAAACTGGCAAGACAGCCAAGAATTAATTCCTATTGTTGAAATTATTGTGTAAAGTAAAAATAGTTAAAAGAAAACCAACTGGTTTATAAGGAAAACCTAATCAATTGCTCTTGTGTTTTAAATTGTAATTACAGGGTAAAAGTCTGGGTCAGTTAGTTACATTTCTTGCTTTACATGCCTGGAACTCTCCTGGGTGGTTTGGTCCCAAACGTACCACAAAATCTCAATTAAAATTAATTCAATCACCTTGCCAAACCCTAACCCAGCCTCGTTTAATATTATATTATATAGATATA
>NC_087203.1:21324653-21327153 GCF_015104395.2 Macrobrachium nipponense
AAAAAGGAGAGGGTTTTTGTTTAAATATTTCAGGGTTATGGGATTGGTGGTTCAAGAGGTCAAAACAATTTTTTCTTTCCCCAATAGTGAAGTGTTTTCTTTATTTGCACGTGTTTATAATAGACGTATGCATTCGTCTTTGTTTAAAACACATAGGAGTGTATTTTTCTATGCATGGGAACTGTGCTTAGACAAGCAGATTTGGCTTAGTGACACAGAGCGGCCACAATTTTTAAGGGCTTCAGCATAATTTCTGCAGAGAGGCGCCTTGCATTGCGAGGGTGTACGGGCATCCCTTGGGAGGGGGGTAGTTGCATGGGTACCACTAGCCTCACTCGAGAGATTAGTGCAGGGGAGGGTATTGCGAGATGGGTACTTGTGTATGCCTCGGGCTGTTCTGCCGCTTGACTGAGGGGTTGTTCTCAGGGGGGGAGAAATTTTTTTGTCTCAGTGTGGGTGAACTCCCCCTTTTCCTTTTTTTTTTTTATTAGTGTTGGGGATGGATTTGGCCTTGACATTGGATGCTAAGATATCAGCTGATTGATTAGTTGATGAAGTGAAATGCCGTAGAGTTCTTTTTTTTAAGAAAAGAGATTTTTTTTTCTCTCCCTTGGATGAAGAGAAAGGAAATAAAGAGATTTTTCTTTTTACGAGAATGAGGGGAAAAAGTAGTTATCATGCACGGGATGTTTTATATGTTTCTTTGTGCCTTGAAAGACACAAATATAAGGGGGATACACAGATTATTTTTTTATTGTGTCGGAGAAATTACTTTGAAATGCCGATGATTGGTGTTGTATCTGTGTTGTGTGGTAATGGTGTTTTTATGTCATGGTGTTGCATGCTGGAGAAATTGTATGTCATAAGATTCAGCATTACTGTGGTAGCTATTTGAATTTCACCCTTACTTGAGAATTATTGCTGTGGAGAGTTATTATTATTGTTATTATTAATAATTGTTATACTTGAGATGTGTCACGGGGGGTTTGCTTAAGTATAATTATCATTACGGGAGAATTGTTTTACGAGAGATTTGAGATATTTCATGGGAGATTATTTGATTAATTATTACAGATAATTATTCAAGGAGAATTATTACAATGAATTAATGGGAGAAGTCTTGTGTTAATTAATTGTTGAGTTTTGTTTTTAAGGTAAAACTTTGGAGAATATTTCAGTGATTCACGGGATGAGTTTTGCTGAATCTGATGAATCTGGCTGAATCTTGGTGAATTGTGTGAGTTTTTTTGCTGAATTTTTTTGCTGAATTTTTGGAGAATGGACAAGCATTAACATTGGTGATATTTTTGTACTGATACTGATGATTTTGATGATAGCAATTTTTTTTTTGGTGATTTTTGTGATAATGATATTTTCTGATACTGATTTTTTATGTACTAATACTTGTGGGTTTTTTTTTTGTTTTTAATGCTATCAAGGGAGGTGAAATCTTTTGTGATTATGGGAGGAAACTAACAACACATTTAGTTTTTTTTTCTTTTTTTTTTATGAGTTCAGCAGATAATTGCTTGACATCTAGTGAGTTACGGGAGATAGTTAATGGTGCCGTTGATTTTTCTTTTCTCCTTTTTGGAAATTAGCCATCGCTGACACAAGTTTTTTTTTACCATGGGTGAATTTGAATTTGTTTTTTTTTTTCTCTCCAGTTAGTGTGAATATTATCTCAGTTCATGACTTAGAGTCATTTAAGAGAAACGTGTTCGTGTTTTAGCTATTTGATGCTATAGAGTAATATAGGGGAGAATTTCTTGCATGTTTTGATTGCATACGTAATGGCACTACATTTTTTTTTCTCTGGATATTTGTGTTCCAGGAATTGGGAGTTTTCTTGCACAATACCCTTGTTGTATTTGTGACAACTTTGTGAGAGATAGGAAAAACAACTTTGTTAAGTTTTCTAGTGGCTTATGTCGTAGTGCAATATGGGGAAGTCTTTGCTTAGACACTGTGATTTTGGAGTTCTGTTATAATGACTTGTGGCACATTGGTGGTTTTTTTCTAGAACTTTCTAGACAGTTTTGTTTGCCGAGTTTTTGCCCTTTTTTAGCAGTTATGCTAAATGGAGTGAGTTTTTATAGTTTTTACTATAACATTGAGTTATTCTCTGGAGAATTGGAGTTATAATTGAGATATAATTGAGTTATATTGAGATATATTATTTTGGAGAGATAATTGGAGGTTATATATTGTTTTGGAGTTATATTTGAGATATATATATGGGATATGTATGGCATGATATTTGCCAATGTGGTATGAGCTATGGGTTTTTTTTTTTTTAGTCAATTATTTTGCAGCCATCTTTGTTGCAAAATGGAGGAGCCCATATTTGGAGATTTTTTTATGGGGCAATAATTTTTTGGGAGTGGGTGTGAGTTTTTTAGATGCCCTTGAGTGCACTTTTTTTGGAGATATATTATTTGGAGCCTTGTTTTGTTCCACACGGAGTTATTGGGGGAAATAGAGGTAATATTTTGTATTT
>NC_087203.1:21332153-21404653 GCF_015104395.2 Macrobrachium nipponense
TATATATAGATTGGCATTTTTCTGTTTTCTCATCTAATTCATGCTTTCTATTCCCACCACACATGCTACTACACAATTCTATTGTTAGAGTATTTCACCAAGGCTTAATTTTCAGGAACATCGGTGCTCCAGGCTATCCGCTTCATAGTTGTAGTTGATGGAAGATTCATCAAACTCAGACTTGACTTCACTCGTGCTGCGATGGCCATGGTTTTCGCAGCATTTGTCATATTTTTTAGTTTATTACCCATCAGAAGCTTCAGTCACAATGGATTTTATGCAGAGGTAAGCTGTTGTAAAAAAATAAGTTACTTTAGTTTTTTTTTTTTTTTTCTATTAAGAATATCAGGGAAGTAATTTATATTTTAAAAAAATGTCCATGTACTGTAACTTTGTAATATGTGTGGTGGTCAGCAGTTGTTTTACAATATTTTTACCATTATGTTCATATATTTGTCATTTTTACAGGTGTTTCTGAAAAAATAAATGCAGAAAAAAGGGACAAAAAAATACCAGAACAAAGAAAAACGTGGAACACACCCATCGAAGAATATTAAAGTTCAATGAGCTTATGGAAATAAGGAGTGAAAAAAGCATTCACACTCTTCTGTATAAATAATTCATGTTAAAATTTTGTGTTAAAAAAGTTATAAATCTGTTTTTCAAGAATAAAGCTTTTTTGAAAAGTTAATCTTCTCATTATTTTCTCCAATTGGATATATGACCTGCACAAGGAATTTTAGGTTACTATTTCAATTGTAACATGAAATGCAAATAAAATATTAACATTAAATTCAAAGAAATATTTAGAAAAATCATGTACAAATCCCAAAAAGTTACTGTATACTCCATGTCAAATAAATTTACATAAATATGTTACATGATAGGATTTTTTGTTTACCAATTTTTTTAGTTTTTATCTGTTTTGATATTTGTAGAGATGTAATTATAATTTTACAAAAAATAAATTTTAAAAAAACATGTATAAATGGAAACTATTGGTAAATTTACAAATGTATAAATGACTATTGTAAAATTTACAAAGTTTTATCGTAGCCCACAAGGAAGGTATGAAAAATGTTTTTAGGATTATTTTTTTCTTAAATTAGCCACTCCAAAGTTTGGCGGGTGGGGTTGTGTAGCGCAGTGATATACAGGGTGGGGCAAATCAAATGCCCGAGTTTTGATCGGCTATTAGAAAAGCAAAACAATACTTACAGAATTATTTGTTTTATTCGAATCAGTATACAATGCTGTTTTTGTGTGATGGCATCAGGAAGATGGTGCCATCTGTAGCGATGCACGGTTGAAGGCGATATCTGAAGTTTTCGGCTGCTCTTCGGCACATCTCGAGGAGTATTGTAGCGATTTCCCTGGCCCGGATTCGCATCTTCAATTCTTGCAAACTTTGTGGCGAAAGTGAGATGAGCCGAGGAGCAGCTGAAAACTTCAGACATCGCCTTCAACAGTTCATCGCTACAGATGGCCACCATCTTCCTGATGCCATCTTCAAAAAGTGATCACACAAACTGCATTGTATACTGATTCGAATAAAACAACAAATAATTCTGTAAGTATTGTTTTACTTTTCCTAATAGCCTATCAAAACTCGGGCATTTGATTTGCCCCAGCCTGTATATATGTATTTTCACCCGTATTTGAGAGAAATCCGTAAAAAATATTAACCGTAAAATTATACGGTATGTTATGGGTTACTTAACGGTAACCGTAAAAAATTTTACGGTTAAAATTTTTTTACGGTATTTTCTCAAATACGGGAGAAAATACGGTACATTAAAATTACGGGACCCGTTTTTTTTTTTTTTTTAACGGTAAATGCTTGGCAACATTACTGCCAGGATTTTTACTGTTTTTTCAACGGAAAATTTTTTATAGTTAGTATATATATATAATATATATATATATATATATATATATATATATATATATATATATATATATATATATATATATATATTATATATATATATCAATGTAGCACGAAGGAAGACTGAGGTTGAAAATGTTGAATATACTACGAAAGTATTTACTATATATAATAAATACATATATACTAGCTGACCAAACATCTCTCTCTCGCTCTCTCCTGTTAAGATAGTTGTTTTAGTTCATTGACCAGCATTTTTTACATTTTTTTTTTTTACCCTTCCTCACCCCAATCCCCACCCCCCTCCCCCCCTCTTATCGTGGCAGAACTTAAACTGAAAGGGCATCAGGAGAATCACTTTCATCTCAGCAACCTCGAAAACTATGGATTAGACACAAATATGCGGACATAAATTTTTTTACATTGGCGGATACAGATGTGGATGCGAATATCAATCATTTAAATTTGTGGATGCGGATGCGGATATTTGATCAGCATACCCTCGCGGATACGGATACTTTGTAAATCTAAATAAGTTAGATATATCTAATTGTTTAAGACGATTTTCAGCCAAATAATTCAACTTTGTGTTACCACAAAATATTTGATGTACTAAAAGAAAGTAGAAATTTAAGTGACACTCATGTATGCCTGTATACTTTCATACAAACGTTCAAATAGTGACAGAGATACACGAACATTTTAGGTGTCTTGGTACAAGGTTATTTCATGCTCATTGCATAATGAGGCTAACAAAACTTAAAGCCATTCTTCGCACTAGAGAGAGAGAGAGAGAGAGAGAGAGTCCTCCCTCAAAAAATGCAATCTGTAAATTTCATAATGTTACTCAAGCAAATATGCCTTAAAACAAATATGCTATAGCAGAGCTACTTATAAAGTATATACTGTATGAAATGTGTAATTGTGTATCATGTATTCTGTATAATAAAACGAAAAAGCCAAATTTAGCAAAAACAGAAATCTACTTTTAGCTACAATACATGAGTATGGACTATTGAACACTGAGCAGGGCGTGATATCCTCATATCCGCATTTTCAAGGATGCAGATGCGGATATATAAGAGAAATGCGGATAATCTGTAGATGCAGATGCAAATATCTGATACATCTCTGATATATACTCACATGAATATACATATATATATATACTATATATATATATATATATATATATATATATATATATATATATTATATATATATATATATATATATACATATATATATATATATATATAATATATATATATATATATATCTATATATATATATATATATATATATATATACATATATATATATATATCATATATATATATATATATATATATATATATACCTATATATATATATATATATATATATATGTATATATGTTATATATATATATATATATATATATATATATATATATATATGTATATATGTATATATATATTTATATATATATATATATATGTATATATATATATATAATATATATATGTATATATATATATCTATATATCTCATATATATATATATATATATATATATATATATATATATATATATATACATATACGTGCGCGCGTAAGCACAGACACATACTTAGTTATACATAACATACATTGGATATGACTTAGAATAGAAAATACATTACTTTTATAAACACTGATGCCGGAATAGATGCTTTTATGACATCTCTAAAACCAGAGAACAACGATTATTCCCTCTAATATAAAAATGTTCCCTTTCTGTATAGGGTTATTCTTGCCACTTTAAAGATGTGCTGACGTTACTTGTCTGGTCTTTTATTGCTCTTTCTGCCAGAATTCATGCAACTTTTCGGTGCTACATAGGTAATAAAAAATATGCATGTAAAGAGTTTATTTATATATGTATGTGTCTACACTTATTCATATTTGTACATGTGGACCATTTTTCAATTTTTTTTATTATTCCCTCTAGCGCATGTTAGATTTAAAATATGAACAATTTCCGTCAACACACACACACACACGTTACCCCTTAGGAGTAGGGTGCGCTCAACAATTCTATAAATACCAATTATGGTTTACTGAAGTGACTTTATCTGTAATCCAGGGTTCATCTGAAGGATAGCATATCTTTTTTTTTTTACTGTACTTAATTATAGTTATTTCCGCATTACAAATGAGATGTGAAAAAATTAACAGATAAATAAAGAGAAAAAGGAAATGTATATAATTCAAAATTCATTTATTAAATTGTTTATATTTCTTATCGACGAAAAGATCATTTTCATGCACGTTCGATTAGACTGAGATAAGTTGGTTTAGTTTCAGCGTGTTTGGGACCTTAATAACTGTTACTAGGAAGTCAAAAGAGTGGTCTTAGTTTCTATCAGCAGAAACCTTTTAGAATGTTATAATAAACATTTTGATAAAGCCTGACTTTTTAAAACGTGTACGATTGGAAGTGCATTAATAGTTCTCAAAGATTTCAGCTGAAGTGTGATATTCAAAATCACAGTGTTTTCAAGATTAAGTTACTAATACTTTTTAATAGAAATTCTGATGTAATTATGGAAAATTTGTTTAAAACAACTTAAAAAACAAAATGGCAAAAGCAAGATCATTCAAAGGCAAGGTCAGAAGCTTTCGCAGATATATCTTTGACTGGATATCAAGCATTAGAGTCCACGTTACACCCTCACATGGAAAACCTTTATGTGATCCAAGAAAACAATGAAAATCACTTCCGGAATGTTTTACGATACGGCATCATGAAACCAAAATGTTTTCATATTATTGCGGAAGGTCTGGGTGCGAAGCGAGAGCGATTACTTACGCTGTTGTCACACGCTCTGAGAGTCGTTCTTCTCAAGGTCTAAAGAATATTCTTTAGACCTTGGTTGTTCTTATCGTCGGTTCGTCTGATGAGACCATCACCTACATCAGCTCCTACAGAGGAAATCTAGTGATAGGTCGTCGTTCTTCCTTCATATATGGCTTCTTTCTGGATCGCCCAGGAATGAGGTCATGATAGAATTTACAAAATATATACCCTTTTTCCTATTTTACCGATTTATTTATTTATTTTTTATTTATTTATTTACTTATTTATTTATTTATGATAATGCCAAATGGACATACCAGAAAAAAACAATAAAAGGAACGGAAAGAGAGCTTCCATCGTAGGTAAAGAAAGTTGGTGCACTTGACAATCCAGAGATAGAAGTTTGCTAAGAGCTAAAGTTTTTTTTTCTTGGAGTTCAAAAAGACGCTGACCGAAGTAAGACTAAGCTAAAGGACAATCGAAGTTAAATTTTGGAGGAGGGAAAGAGGATCGAGGTCATGGGTCCCTCGTTAGGGGTTTTGCCTTTGATTCGTTGCTGTCTAGTCTGTGAACATCACGAAGTGACATAAATCACAGATGTAGAATACAGGTGAAAAAAGGATAACTTAGAGATTTATTATCTGGCTGATGAAAGTATGCTAACACATCTAAAGGAAATGAAAGTTTTTTAGAAGCATACTTAACTGTTTCCCAAATTCTTATTGTTGAGAGAGTGGAGTAGGTAAATGATAGTTCCATAACCAAAATCAGGACGTGAAAAACGAGGCGAAACAATACAGTAAAGTTGAGCAGAAAAATATACGAATAGCTTTAATTAACGCGAGTAGAGTAAGGGCCACAATTCTTCAATCTTCAAGATCAGTCTATGTGAACTTTAACTGTAGGTTAGATAATAGAAGGTAAATCAGTGATAGCCCCACTGCATATTAATTGCTTTGTGTAGTGTTGTTTTGCCTAAGAGAATATCGAACATTTTTCCAAGGTTGCCTGACAGGTCTCCGGCTACAAATTCCACCTAGTAGTCGGTAGACTGATTTCACCATAATTATCATGATAGTGGTTTCCACACTTTCAGCCCAAAAGCTCAGCTCTTTTGATCTTTTCAACTTCGGCAAATATCAAAGGAAACACACTACAGAGTAAAAATTTTATCTACACGTACAAAGTGCGAGATGAAACCCATCAATCCCAACAATGAAAATGCTTAGCACATTTTTACATTAATTATATCGTGAGGAAAAACTCATGATCATCGTTCAAATTGAATTCATTTTACTATATTATAATATATGAACATTAATTACGAAAGCGTCTTTCCACATGTGATTACATACGACTACACCAGTGGCTTTACCGATCTCATCATTTTCAACAAAGTGTTTTCAACGCATTTGAAGAGCATTATGTTTTCAGTCATATGTAAGGCGATTATATCCGATGGTTGAGTCTAATGTATGAAATTACTTACTCGTTGTTCATAAATGCACGATTTGAGTTTGCTTACAGCGTCGGTGTCCTGAATCCAATATTTATAGCTCTTTTTATGGTATGACAGACTGTGACAGTTCGTTAGGCCTACTGACAGGATATCAATAAAGTAATTCATATCTATGTTATTAACATATCTCTTTGTTATTAGTTGAGCACACGTGTATATTAATTAACAGTGTCTTGTGGTACTGGTAATTCAAGCTGATTTTTGCAAATACAGAACACCAATTAGTTAAGGATATTTTAGAATTCACCAGGGGTTAATTCATTTAACCTTAAAGTAACATATGATCGGTAAATGATCTTCCTTTCACTTTATACTATAATGGAATATGTTCATCAAACACTCCTCATTAGAGCAGAATGATACCTTGGCCATTCATAATCTTGTGACTGTCTGAATCCCTATTTAAAATATGATAGGCTACAGTTATTTACTTCATTGTGTATTGTAAAAGTGGTGAATAACAGTAATGGCGTAGCAGTCAATTTCAAATGAAAATATTCCACTTCTGAATTTATAAATCAATAGAAATCTTGGAAAATAACCTAAGTATATTCCACAGGTTATAAGTTTCATCCTAAATGTCAGATTCAGGCTTTTTGCATTCCTCTAGGATAAGTGCAGCTGACGAAGCAAAAGATCGTGTTAATGCTACTTGGGAATGTCTGTTTACTTCCTTTTATCAGTGAGGCGAAAATGAAGGTTTAGTTTGGTTTAATTCAATATTTAAACAAAATTCTCGTCACAATTTCTGCGTAATGCAAATCATTTTGTAATAAGAGCATGTTTCTGATCTCCTTTGTGTGCTTTCTTATATAGTAAAAATGCAAAGCTTAGGTAATTTATCAATCATATGTTTTTTTCTCTGATTTTGATTGCCAAAAGCAAGGAAGCACTTTCACATATGTATTATTATTTTATGTTTGGTTTAATTATTTTTCAAAATGCCAAAACATAAATTTTCACTGAGATCATCCAATGACTTGCAGGGCCGTACAAAATTATAGGGAAAGAAAACAGAGAAAAAAGTAATCAATGAATAACTGAGACTCCTTTCTACTTATAAAATCGCATACACAATAGGTACTGCGTCATGTATGCGAAATGAAGGCATCCGTTATACTAAGAGATGCAAAAGCGATAATTACTGTAGTAACTAGCAACTTCAACTTATAAAATTCCTTAATAGAGTAAAAACTATTCAATGTTGCTACTTTTAACTAGAAAGTCTGCTATGAAATCGAATGGGTTTCAACGCGTCATCAAATTTATTGATTGATAACTCTACAAAAACCCACGAGATGAATAGAATTTGATTATTTGTTTTCAAAGAATAGGCAAGTCATACAGAGCATGAGCAGTCTAAAATACAGATTTCGTTAGCCTGAATCAGTATTTATCAATTAAAGGGGCTTAATAGTCTCTCTCTCTCTCTCTCTCTCTCTCCTCTCTCTCTCTCTCTCATTTAAACAATGCTTCACATAAGCTTGTAAATATTCGCATTCAATCAATGCACTCGCACAGGCTATATATATAAATATATATATATATATATATATATATATATATATATATATATATATATATATATATATATATATATAATATATATATATATATATATATAAATATATATATATATATATAAATATATAAATATAATATATATATATATATATATATATATATATATATATATATATATATATATATATATATATATATATATATATATTTATATATATAGCCTGTGCGAGCATTGATTGAATGCGAATATTTACAAGCTTATGTGGAAGCATTGTTTAAATGAGAGAGAGAGAGAGAGAGAGAGAGAGAGAGAGAGAGAGAGAGAGAGAGAGATTATCTTATATCCCTGGTCTGAAAGAAATACAATATTCTCAATCTTTTTCAATAGGAAAACAAAGAAAACCATATAATTTTCCCCTGTCATCTTGGAAACTCCTTCCCAGACCGCGTTCTCTGGTTTGACATCTCTGCCAGTCTACCTCAAATGCGCCAAATATTCATGCCTGTGTTTGTAGAGGATGATTGTGCCTCTTTTGAATAAATCTCATTTTTTTTCTGGTCCTGCTTCAGAAAACCCTTTCACAACTACTGTTTGGATTGCATACGAAAGTATTTTCATTTTTTGGTAGAATAAGTTTGCTTTCCCAGTTAAGCCGGTAGTGGGGCATCTTACACTCACCATTTTTTTTTTTATGTATTTCTTAGTCAAATCCCCCTCCGGCCAGTGATGACTAATTCTTACAATTACTTTGTCACTCACGAATAGACACAGCTGCATTACGACCATCTTGAACCTTTATGATGATACCTAGATTTTGGTTCTAGGGTCGTATTATGACATGGGTTTTCCTCTTCATATTACACTGATCTGTTTCTTCCTCTCCAGTTTTAGAATAACGCTCGTAATGCCAAAATTCTTCTCTACTTAAGTACATTTTACTGTGGAGTCGTATGTTTCTGACAAGCCTGAGCAGAATTTTTTTTAACATAACAGAATTTCCCGTAGAACGAGAAAACAGCTACTGCTTATAAATGTTGGCGGTGCGAGGATTACCCCAAATTAACACCCTAATTCATTGGGCATTGTCAGCCTTCAACAATAACAACGTTAATGAATCTCCTCTCCTCTTCGGGTTGAATACAACAAAACATTTACAACATAAAAACCAATGACAATCAAACTGAAAATGGAACATCATTTAATGATATGGCTACTGTGCGAACGAACGTGAACATCGGACATAACGACTGATGCTACTGACACTTACGGGATGATTTAAACCCACTGAGAGTCCAGTCAATCGTCAATCCCTTGTCAATTGAATTGTAATAAATGTTGACACGATAATCCTGTACTGGTGTCCGTCGTCGGGCATCCATCCCCGTCAATTCTACTACAAGGCCTTGCAATCGACGAGATGATTTTCTTCTAAAAAGTATATCTTGGCTTAACCAGACCACTGAGCTGATTACCAGCTCTCCTAGGGCTGGCCCGAAGGATTAGATAGTTTTACGTGGCTAGGAACCAACTGGTTACCTAACAACGGGACCTACAGCTTATCGTGGGATCCAAACCACGTTATGTCGAGAAATGAATTTCCAATCACCAGAAATAAACTTTTCCGATTCAACGTTGGCAGAGTGGGGAGTCGAGCCAGCGACGACCGAATTGGTTGGCGAGCACGTAAACCAATTGTCCAACGAACATTTACTTCTAGGTATCCGTGCTTCACAGAAGTCGAATCTTGTGTTTCCAATTCAAAATTTTATGTTTTGGCTGATTTGGTCAGCCCTTTGCCAGATCTTGTCAAAGTTATCATCATTACGACATTCTCCCAATGTCCTGATGGTAAAATCTGCATTTCAGTAAGCCGTGATGACATCCATATCTTTGGACTGTAAGTATCTGCTCAGACTGTCGGTGTTTGAAAGAATGACTTTGAGGATACAGAGTCCAATAATGAACTCAAGTCACAGAATGCAGAAAGAAGTGCACGACTATCAGTGTATGTCTTGGGGTCTTTGTCATCTGCTGGCTGAACGAGAGCTTTTACAATTCGCTCAATTTTCTCTTGAACTATTTTCACGGCTTCCCACCTGCATGGCCATCGAACGATACATAAGGATTTGAAAGTGAGTGGTAAGTGCTCATGTTTAACTCCGATGTCTCTAAAGAAAGCATGTCGTTTTGGGTCAGCTTCAAGAAAAGTGGGACCATGTCTTTCACTGCGTCTTGCAATGCTAGATTTAACATGCGTCCACAACAGTGTACGTAGATTGCCAGTAGTCCATATTCTTTCATTCCGGCTGCTAATCCGTTTTTTTATCACTCATGCTTGAGGCTCCATCAAAGCATTCACAAACAATATTTGGAAGATTAAATTAAGATCACCGGTTGCCAATGTGACAAGAGCGAACAAAGCCTCACCATCAGTAGTCTTTGTCTCATAAAATCTTGTTCCCTTAGTCAAGAAACCTGCTCAGTGACTTACGGCAGAGGTTTTACCTACTACTATCCCATAATGTTCACTGGCAACGACATCTTTCTTAATGCGATCAAGAATGAGGTTTGAAGAGATATGGCGTAATTCATTCTGAATACTAGAAGTTCAATGCGCATGTTTTTGTATTTTACTGGATGATAGTTTATTTATAAACAGCAAGAACTAAAAAATATTTTTAAAAAGTACAGATAAGAACTATTTTGGCATTTGGGTTTTTAAGGGAAAAGTAAAATTTCATACATGAAAAGAAAAAACAGTCATGGACCGGAATTAGCTCACGATCTACCAGTTGCATAACACTGCTGCATTTGCTACTATGCCCAAAATATTTGTGTCTGCCCAGATCGCCCAGCCCTCTGGCTCGCACGCCTATGATTTTGCTTAAAGGTGAGAAACTGAGGAAAGTGTTGCATTGTTGAAGTTAGACCTCATATATGTGCACAAAGAGTCTAGTGAATTTTTGCAGATTTGTACGCAGTTCCCGCGTATTTGCATCATAATCGTTATTGTGTCGTGATAACCAATTTAGAACAACTTTACGAGAAAAAAAATTGGTAACTGTCCCGTTGAGGTAGATGATATAGCTTTGCTATTTGGTGATGTTGACGTTGCTTGCAGTATTGCAAGCAAATTGTTATATAGTGCAATTGTGCATTCATATTAGCGATTAGCGGGATAAAATACTACATTGTGCACAGTTTGAGGGCAAAGTCCAACTGGACTCCAAAAATGCATTTAGGCTGTACAGCGGTGTTACCCGGAAATAAATATATATGTGTATTAAATATATAGTTTCTTTTACACATGAGATCATTTAAAATTAAGTACTTGCTGAGTTACACATTCTATTTGATTAATTTGCTTTATTGAGGACTTCATTACCATTTCGTTAAATGTAACCGATATTGCTCTTTGTTCATGGCAAGCCAAAGTAGTCTTAAGCTCCCTTTTTTCGCGAAGCTTTCCATTTTGCCTGTTTGTCAAAAACCTTCTCGTATATACGTATATCTCATACTATTTTGGCAACCTTTCATAAATAATGGATGGGTAGTTTTCTGACTCATACAAATTTCTAGAAACTTGGTATATCCGTTGTTTGTTTATGTTAGTATCTCGAAATAGCGGTGCACGAGGTTGGTGAAATGCAACATCATTCCCAGGCGAGTCCCTCGGAATGTCCCTATTTTTCATTCCGGAAGCGATTGGGTTGTTCCTTCCTGAGCGCTTCTCGTGCTTTCCTTACTTGACCTACTAAGGCTTTTAAGTATTCGCCTTCAACCATTTTTTTTTTACTTAATCCCGGTAATGTAACTGTGTTTTCCGCCTTTCACGTACATTCACTTTCTTAGAGAAATAAAATTGAAAAAAAAATATAGTAAACCCTCAATGAATATTATCCGTGTAAAAGACTACATAATCATAATCGGTATTTCTAAGTAACAACTCCGCACGAACTGCTTGAAATGGTCCAGCGAATACGGAAGCCACAGTTTTGGGGTTCAAATGTATTTCGCCGTATTTACTACGAGTCCCTGTGGGGGACGGGGGTGGCGTTAATTACTGTCGACCGACAAAATACAAGAGTATTCTTAACTAAAGAGGTCAAGAAAGAACTCTGACTAATTAGAAAAGCTCACGAACGCTTGAGGTAAATTCATTCATTTTTGGTAGATCATGAGTTTCGTTTAACCTTAGCTTAATGTGACTATAATATGAGAGTAGAAGAATGGAAAACAACCCAAGGGAGATGTTGACGCAAATGTGCGGCGTTGGTGATTGTAGAGGTAAGTGCTTTTAATTCATGTTTGAGAATTTGCTAATGAAGGAATAAGCGATCATATGATATTTTATAGGATAAATAAATAGTATATAATAATATATAATTCTATATATATCATATATATATCTTATATCTATATATATAGCTAGATATATAGATATATATATATATATTATATATAATAATCCTATATATATATATATATAATATATGGATATCTTATATATATATCTAGATATATATATAATATATTATATCAGATTTATATTATATATAGATATAGATATAGATATATAGATATATATATATATATATCTTATATATCTATATATATATATATATATATATATTTATGGATATATCTATAGATATATATCTATAGATATATATATATATATATATATATATATATATATATATATATATATATATAGATATATCTATATATCTCCATATATTATATATATGTATATATATATATATATTATATATATATATATATATATATCTATATAGTATATATCTATATATATATAGTCTATATATATATTCCATAATATATTGATATATATATATATATATATATTTATATATATATATATATATATATATCTATATCTATATATCTATATATCTCTTATATCCTAATATATATCCCGATATATTATCTATATATATATATATATATATATTATATTCTTATATATATAGATATATCCGATCTTATCTATATATATCTTATATATATATGAATATATATATATTATCTAAGATATATAATCTATATCTATATATATCTATATATTCTATATCTATATATATATATATATATTATTATATAATATATAATATATATAGATATATATAGTATATAGATATATCATAGATATATCTATATTATCTATATATATATAGATATATAGATATATATATATCTATATATATATATATTATATATCATATATATATATATATATTATATTAGATATATATCTGGATATATATAGATATATCTATATATATATATATATATATATATATAGATATGTTAGAATATATATATATAATCTATATCTATCTATCTATATATATATATATAGATATATATATATATATATACTATATATATATATATATATATATAGATAGATATATAATATATGATATAATATCTATATATCATATATATAATATATATATATATATATATATATATATATATATATATATATATATATATATATATATATGTGTGTGTGTGTGTGTGTGTGTGTGTGTGTGTGTGTGTGTGTATGTCTTTTACTGTAATACAGCAGTATAATATGAAGATAAAAGGCCCATAAAACATACTGCACGTTGCAACCATATCTTTTTGGGCTCTTCCGGGTCGTTTGCCCCTGTTCAGTGGTAAAATATGGACAGGACGATATGTTCCAGGATCCAGGAATATATATGCATATGTAGGTGTGGCTTTACGTCGCTGTTGGTGTGGCAGGTGACCGTTTGACCCAGGAAGGATTGAAATCAAATTATTCCTTGGTGTTTTGGGCCTCATAAACTCTGGTCTGACCACGAGTCTGGTGAGTGTATTTTCTGGAACACCTGCTTGAGAGGAGGCCGAGGATGAAATCGTCGATGTCATCCAATTTCCAATGTCCTTCTGAAAGGTTCATGTTGTTGGTTTGATTGAAGGTAGCAGATTCCAGCATCTTCCTTTTGTAGGGCAGACAGCCACTTTTGAGAACCAGCTCTGCCACACTCCAGTTTATGGTATGGGCTGTATCCATTTATGGGAAATCCCTAAACTCTCTGTAGCATAGTCGTACTGATCTTTTGTGCTCCGTTAATCTTTGCGAGATGGCATCTACCCGTCTCCCGTACGTAAACCTCATTACAACTGCTTGCATGGTACCTTGTAAACTCCGGCTTCTGCCCCTCTTTATTTAAGTAATATACATTAATGAGCGAGTTCCGATGGATTCCGGGGTAATGGAAAGTAAATGGATGATTAGACCTGAGGTGTTCTCTAGCTTTTTGGATGCTTTCGTTTTACGGGAGCTTTATTTCATCGTTTAAAATCTACTTGTCTTGTTTTGTTAAGTGGGACCTCTGTAGTATATTCTATTTACTTTATTAATAGCCATTTCAATAATGTGAAGTGGGAAGTGCAGTTGCATTACTTTTGGTGGATCGTATTGAATTCTTTAACTAAGTCTCTATTTGAACATATTCTAAGCCTACGTGAGGAATAATAGGTTGCAACCGACCATGATCTTGACGGAGACTACGTGGTAGCTTAGGAAATGACTATAAGAACAGCGAAAGTGGGTTTCCGATATACCGTGAAAGCATGTCTGTTCTGTTCTCTTCTGATTTGTACATCTAGGAACGGCAGTTTTCCGTCCATTTCCATTTCATTCTGTTTTAAATTTTATGGCCGGAGCTGTTGAATTTAGTCTATTGAACAATTCATTGAAATCTCCCCATCTATTGCCCCAGCAAGTAAAAATATCATCTACGTATCTAAGCAGAAATCATGTTGTGGGGTTTGATAGACGTAATATTTCCCTTTCGAAAGATAGCGTCATCTCTCATCGACTCCCCGTTTCTGTTTTGCGATAATTATCTCTGGCTGATCTGTGTAAAGTTAGTTTTTCTTTCAGGATACCCATTGTAGTGGCATTTTAAAAAACAGTCTATGTAAATACAGAAATTAATATGACGAATTGAAGATATTCTTAAAAAAAATAAAAAAAAAAAACTCAATACTTTGTCGTACAAAAATGATTCATCAAACAATAATAGGGATAACGAAACTTCTCACCAGTCAAAGTTTCCTAATCACATTGTTTATTCCCTATGAAAATATAAGGATATATATAAAAGTATTATTATACAGAAACAATTTGTTCAACACAGTTCTTTGATTGGTATGCGTAAAGTTGATTCGGAAAAAGGGATACCAATTTTTGCCCCCTTTCAAAGCTAACTTGGTTTAATTTATCGCAGTTTTTTGCCAGAAATAAGAATAAACATAAAATAAAATAAAAAGATTAAAAGACCTGATTACTTTAGTTCACTTCAAAAATACGTTTACTTTGTCGCAAAAGAAATGCACAAATCAGTTTACTGGCTTCTATACACGTTCTGCACGAAATATTAATTGAATTTTCTTGCCATTGATCCATAGTTTATGGCTATTTTTGTGCCAAAACTTGTAGGGCAAAGCATATTACCGTACCCTCTGACGATGAGGGTATACTATAGGAATAGGAAAACATTTTGAAATTTTTTTATAGTATGGGCCGGGCCCCCCAACCCCCCCCCCCCCCCCCCCCCCCCCCCCCCCCCCGCCCGCCCACCCACCAAAAAAACCAAATGTATTAACCTTTACCTAATTTTACCTACTCTATAAGCGAAGTTTAATACATAAAATTAATTTTCAAATAACGATCAAAGGCTCAGTGCTTTTGAGGATTATATTTTCAGGTAATGCTCGTGAGAGGATACATATAAAATGAAAATAAAGGAAGGTTAAGAAAAAAAAAATCTCTTCCGTGACTACTAATATATTGTATAGGAAAACAAAACCTTCCTTACCTGCAACAAAATATCTTTGAAAAATGAAGGCAGTTTATCTTCAGTGACAAATCCATCATCTCTCCCACACGAAAGTCTGAGTCAGAGACTGTCGCCTCTCAAAATGGCACAAATTGTATTTTAAATCCGAATCATGTCTTCAATTAGCAACGGATATAACTTCATCTTGTCGCGACACAAATATTAATTCAAGGCAGCATCGAGTTAGGAAATCTGAGATTAATTGCACATTCTTTAAGTAAATGGTCCTGTACTTCATGTGTTTGTCATAACGCCCAGAAGAGAGAGAGAGAGAGAGAGAGAGAGAGAGAGAGAGAGAGAGAGAGAGAGAGAGAGAGAGAGAGAGAGAGAGAGAGAGAAAAGAGACCCTGGTGTACTTGGTGTGTCGTCATAATTCTCAACAATGAGAGAGAGAGAGAGAGAGAGAGAGAGACTAGTTGCTGCCATGTAAATAAATTAGAAAATAATTGGCATTGTTACATTAATTATAATAAAAAAAAGCCTACTTTAGAATGTAAATCATTTTTTTCATCGATCATTACAAACGGTGTAAAAAACATCCCCCACTATTGGAATTTTTACATTACATTTTGACGTGGGGTTTTGCTCTACTTAATGAAGTTTTAACTACTGGAATAATATACCTTGCATTGTATACTTCATGGTTTCCATTAAACCGCTTATTAAGTGAATACTAAAAAAAATAAAAAAAAAAGAAACAAAATGGAAACTTGCCATATTTTTGTTTAACATTGAAATAAGTAACACAAACCAAGTTAATACAAATAACGCTGCTTACCCAGGAAGATCTTACATTTTTATGGAATTTTGTTTAGCTTCAATTATCTTTGGTCTTTATTTTAGATAAAGACCTAATGTAAGTGTTACATAATAAAAAATATGGAATGTATTCCATATATATAAAAAACTAAAACTACGATGATTAAAACCAGTGACCCAAGAGGTCAACCAGATTGCTTGCAGGAATGTGATCAGACCAGAGACGATAAAGTATGCTAAGATGACGTATACAATAAAGTAGGCTAAGATGACGTGCCGTCACCTGTGGTTCTTCATTTGTTTTGAAAACATTAGTCCAAGCTTCCTGCTTCTGATAACTACCGCGACCTATAATTCAAACGGCCTACGTAATTTGTAATCTGTGTCATCTGTATGTATGTTGATATGTTCGAGCTACTGTCTGCTTCCTTTTATGATTTGTAACCGAGATGGTAGTCAGAGTGAATTATCCATCATCATTGGCAGAGGCGATCAAGCCATCGTCATTAGAAGACCTATACATCTTTACCTAAGCTTCATCATGCAGATTTGAATTAGCCATCATCATTGGCAGACCTGTACAAATTTCCTCTGATCTCATCATGGAATCTCAGAGAATAGAAACTATTTTTTGTACTCAGTGTTTTCTACTAGAACATCACATCAGAAAGAAGATATCATCATGAGTTTAACATCGTCGTCATAACCAAAGATGATACCGATTTCGTAAGTTATCATCAAACCCCAAGACACTCCAATGAGTATGGAAGTGCATAACCAACCGACTTAGCGTTAAGATTATCACAAGTCTAACATAACTCATAGGGCGCCTTATTATATAAGGCAACAGCCCTTTCATTGGTGGCAGAGACTTCAGAAAACAACAAGAACTCTTCAACGTCTTACGAAGAATAACAAATAATGTATCATATCAGAAGTCAACGACCACGAAAGCAAGAGATTCTTCAAGCAACTTAGTATCATCGTTTAGTGAGGGGGACTTCAGAAAACAAAAAACAAGAACTCTTCAACGTCTTCCGAGAATTAACGAATAATGTATCATATCAGAAGTCAACGACGACGAAAGCAAGAGATTCTTCAAGCAACTTTAGTATCATCGTTTAGTGAGCAATTTCAGCAGTGCATAACTTCAAGAAACAAACCCGACGTGTCTTCTTCCTACAGCAACCGCAAGCTTCGTCTCTCATTAGAATCATTCAAGAAAACATCGTTTATTGAGCGTTTCCAGCACTTCAAGAAACAAACGAATGCGTCTGCGGGCATCGGATCTTCAAGGAATCGAATCATCCAAACAACGCGCAACTGGGGAAACTCAAGCCAAAACCAGGTCATCCACTAAAACAGAGCCAAGGGGGGGCAAGGGCTCATCGTTATTCGGAACACCGTGACTTCCCACAAAATCAAGCTAAGTACAATCTTTTTATTCATTTGGAGTAACTTTTGAGTGTTTCCTTTGCATGTCGAATTTTCGTTATTCCTGTGGCTGAAGTCACGAGACATTC
Source organism: Macrobrachium nipponense (assembly GCF_015104395.2). NCBI lineage: Eukaryota > Metazoa > Arthropoda > Malacostraca > Decapoda > Palaemonidae > Macrobrachium > Macrobrachium nipponense. Next base: position 21,350,092 of record NC_087203.1, read on the forward strand.
TTAATCTACTTTTTTACAGAAATTATCTACATAATTGGGATTTCGCTACTGCGAGTTTTTATCTTGAGTTTCTGTTTCCAGAAGTTCTCCTGAAATATCATAATCATTACTGTGTTAATTTTATAACATTTTGGGTGATTATTAATTCTTTAGGTAACAAATCATATTAAACAGTGTAATATGCGTTTACGCAGTGGACGTCTGTATTTATACAGATGCATGGATAGGGTAGTTAGGCACCGTAGTGATAAGAAAACACACAAAACAAGTGGAACACCCGCACAAATCTGGATAAATTAGAGGTAACACTATTTCGGGTCATGACAATAAATGCTCCTTTGCAAGGTCCCGATCGCAGTTTCAGCCTTTAGTTATGCGTAAAAAATCGAATCTCAATGACTCAACTTTAAAAAAATACGGCTGGATTGTAAGGAATAACATGTCCTATAAACACTTTCATTAGGTTAAAACATACTTAACTATTCAGAAAACAAATCAACAAAACTGTCTAAATGCGTTGACCTGGATCCCTCACTGTTTCAAATTAGCAAAGAATGAAGTAAACCACAGCAAGTACACGATAACGCAGTAGAGATAACTTGTTTTAATAGTAATCGCTCAATTCTTTATAGTTCAAGTCATTCTTATGTTCGTTGCTTTATACGTAACCAACAACAGAATGCTAAAAAAACACAATACGTTGCCGATGGTAATTAGAATAAGAATCCTAATTATTATAAAAAAGAAATAGGTAAACAGTAGCCCTAAAAATCAGAATCAAACAAATCATGCTTAAGCAAACTTGGTTACTGTGTCATCTAGTCAAACGGTCAGGGGTCAGTAAATCTGCCGACGTGTTCAAAACAAAGCACATTCCACACAATAAGCGACTCTAGCAGAGCGGGGAAAACGATGTTGGATCATTCATGCCAATACCTTTTTGAATTAAAAAGGAATTTTCCTATGAAACACGACCGTGTCAAGTAATCAGAGCAGGTTCTCGTAATTTTAATACAATAAGCGAGCGCTTACAGACACCTCTATAGTTATAAAAAACATTGATCTGTATCAAGTGTAATTGTAAGATATCCATTTATGGGTATACAAAACATTATCTTACTTCCTGCCAAATAAGGCGTGTTTATCAAAGGAAATTCTGTAAACCTTCTGACATATTAAAATCTGTTTTGAACAAAAAGTGACAGTTAATCAAATAATAACTTATATAGAGGAACCAATCATTTGTCTCATAATCGTGATATGATCAAGCCATCGTCATTAGAAGACCTGTAGGTAAATTTTTCATATTCATGACCTGATGAAGCTTAGGTAAAGATGTACAGGTCTTCTAATGACGATGGCTTGATCGCTTCTGCCAATGATGATGGCTAATTCAACTCTGACTACCATCTCGATTACAAATCATAAAGGAAGCAGACAGTAGCTCGAACATATGAACATACATACAGATGAATCTCTCTTATACTCTATCTAAAGTAATATCCGTTAAAATCATTCAAGCAGACGGTGATTCAGCAGAAATTTTTTTTTATCTTTTATCTGAATACCAGGATGTTTCTCCACTAGCGAGTGATCTCTGGGGAAAAACGGATGTCATTGAACACAGAATACGGGTCTAAGGACAAAACATAAAGCATATACGTACCTTCGTATAGACTCCCAATGAAATTTCAAAATAGAGATAAATGACAAAGTTGAAAAATGTTAGTAATAGGAGTCATTAGGAAATCAAATAGCCCATATAATTTTTCCCTCAAACGTCATGCCATAAAAGATCGGACTTGGCGTTATCTGGCGTAGTTTTCTGTCCCTTAAAAGAGGAAACAAACGATTCCGATCGTTTTCCAGTGCCATGTACCGACGATATCTTATCTTTGTTAGGTCAGAATAAATTTTCACCAGTTTGGACTTACTTAAAGGCTTTCACCAGATACCATTACCTAAGCGATTGTACCTCGTACACTGCCTTCAGCACACTCAGGGGACATTATCAATTTTTATGTATGCCTCCGGCTTACGTTGCGCCCCAATTACAAATATAGTGTTTGGAGACTTTTAAGGGATACCCTACATGCCTATATGGTTGGTCTTGTAATCGTTTCTAATACCTTAGAAGTACATTCACATAAACTAGAGCTAGTGCTACAGAGACTAAGACAAATAATCTCAGAGTAAAATATCTAATGTGAGTTTTAAAAAACCGAACATGTTTATTTACGTTTTGTGTGTCTAGTCAAGGTCTTAAAGTAGTCCATGGAAAGGTGTCAGCTATTCATAACTTTCCAGTACCTATTAACGTAAGAGGGCTACAGCACTTTTTGCGCTGTAGTAGTGGGTATTACAATCGTATGTAAATATGTAACTCTTCAATCACAGCAGCTCCTTTAACAGATCTTACGAAGAAGGGCGTAGATTTATTATGGTCTGAAAAGCATCAACAGGCGTTCGATATCTTAAAATTGGATTAATGCAGTTCACCTATCTTAAAATCCACTGATTTAAATAAGTACTTTTTTTTTTATTGCAACAGACACCTCAGACCAAGGGGTAGGAGGGGTGCTACTTCAGCAATAGATAAACAGTTCTTCCGTATAGCTTTTTATTTACGTAAACTAAAGCCCTCTAAAAGTAAATATGCAGTAATAGGCAAGGAAGGGCTAGGTATCGTTAACTCACTAGTACAAGTTCATAATCTACGGCTATCCTGTTAAAGTCCTCACTGACCAAAAGTCCCTTACCGAGTTTTTCAAAGCCTTTAATCACAGTCCCAAAAGAACTCGGTGGCATATGATCATTCAGGTCTTTGGAGCCAAGTTAAGATATCTACTTGGGAAAGAAACAAATATCATAGCTGACGCATTATCCCGCAATCCCGCACCATACTGCAAAGAACCATTAATTGGACTAAAAGATATAGAAACATCCGTGCCTATTGTTAAAACCGTATCTAAACAAGAAAATTCATTAACCCAAGAGATCGTGAACATTGAATACCTGGGTTGGAGCGCTGAACTGTTACAAACTGAACAAAACAAGGTCAGCAGCTAAGCAAAACAATAAACACTTCGAACAAAACAAGGTCAGCAGCTAAGCAAAACAATAAACACTTCGAACGGAAACCCTAAAGCAAAAGTATATTTAAAGTATGTGTATCAGAATTATGTTAATCAAAATGTAATATTATATGTAGGTCCGTGACGAAAAAAACCCGAAGAACACAGCAGGTCAGGTGACTAACGACAGGTAGTAGTAATAATCTCTTCTATACCAATCGTCCTAAACTGGTTGCATTCCGTCATCCAGGGTTCTCTATTATGTCACAGAAAGCCAAATCACCATTTTACTGGCCTACAATGCTTACAGATATAAAAAAGCACATAACTAATTGTAACACGTGTCATGAAAACAAGGGACACACTAAGACACCTGTCAGTTTAAGGGCCTATCCCGTGCCAAATCAATCAATGAAAGAATACACGTAGAATCATTAACAGAGTTACGAGTCTGACAGAGGAAATAAACACTTCTTAGTGTTAATAGTTCCCTTGACACGTTATATAGAATTAATAGCACTAAAAAACAAACACCGCAATTGAGTGCGCTAGGAATATTTATGAGTGCTAAATCACTAAAACATGGAATTCAACACATGATAATCTCTGACTTGGGTGGTCTAACTCAATAATAATCTCCTTAACTCGCTGTGTGAATTCCTTTCCATTAAGAAAACCAATACTATATTTTATCACCCAGAGTCAATAGGTTTGGTAGAACGGATAAATAAGAAAGTGTCATGTCTTACGAGTTACACTCGTGATATTGGATCCGAACTGGATTATAGCGGTTCTCGCGGTTTTAAATACCTTTATCATTCATATCTTGTATCTATAGAATTGATACCGCAAGTAGCCTTATACGGTATGCCGCTAGAACACTTTTCCACATATTCAAGCCAACCATTAATTTATCAAATATAAAAAATAAATAAATATATAAAAAATGTATGGATACAAGTGGAGTCGATATAATACACTCCGTAAGAAGTTGGAAGGGTTACAAATTATAATAAAAAGGAATCACGATAAAATCAATAAGCAAAACGTAACCATAGGTTAATAAAGAATCCAAATATATATGCGTAAAGATTTGAACGCTTTAGTTTAGTAGTCCATTCAGTTATTATAAGGGATATTAATGACAAATAAGCTAAAAGTTCAAATACATATCAAAACCTACTGACATATTGTCTGTCCCGGTGATTTATATTCGTAGTCAATGAAAAAAAAAAATAATTAATAAAATAAAAGAGATTTTAAAGTCAGGGAAGTCTAGAAGTGAAAATGTATATCTATATGAATAATTTCCTATACGGATCTTACAGGGCAAATAGTATATATAAAATTTGTATGGAAACCCACTTTTCATTAGTTTGAATAAGGAATATCTAATTTAACATAATTACATTTATTTTACAATCATGCAGATTTCCAACAGGAAACTAATATATTGTTCAATTTGGGCACTGTTTTTTTCAGACATTTTTCTCGTGTGGGTGGAGTATTAAAAAAAAAAAAAAAATACCCAATTTTCCAATATATGGCTATCATTTGAAAGTACTAAAGTCATATTTATTACAGCAAGTAACGTAACTCTTAAACTGGCTGAGAGCAATCTCCTGCCAGGTGATGACGTCATCAGTCCTGAAGGTGCCTGGCGCGTTTGCCAAATCATCATTGTTCCTTTTAACCTCAATAAACCGCTTGCAAAGCAGGTTGGCTGGAGAGAGGAATGCTTAGCACGAACTTCTCATGGGCAAGGCAGGTCGTTAGGTACAAGTGTCTATCTGTGTGTGCAATGCAACTTTAGTTAAGGAATTGCAATCGTTTTAAAATTAATGAACAAAATAAGCAAACAGAATTTCTATAACATCAAAATGAATTAATTTTTTCTGAACCTCATAGACAATTAGAGTCAATAAATCAGCTTATGACATTGGTAAACGGACATTTAGAAGTATCGGGTCATGGATATGAAAAATTTACTTGCAAAAATAGCCTATTACAATTCAAGTAAATCACATTCATGGGAAATGTCACATTTTCTTGAAAACCCCAAAGTTTATATAGAAATTAGTTACATAGTGGGTTCTTTCGTAGCATCTGCCTAAAAAAAAATAACCTCAGATGATGTGCGCGAGAAAATTGAATATGAACCTTTGTTAGGGGCACACAGGATCGGATTTTATCACAGCTTAATTTCAGTAAGCATAGAGAAATACAGAATCATGATTAATATTCTCTTTGCCTCTTATGTTGCCTGGCAATCTTATTAATAGCTCAGTTTCACACTTCTTTGTTTAGTAACTTACTACCCAGTAATATCGAATTTTCTTTGGGATTCGTATTGATATCTGTTTATTTTTATAATTATGGATATTTTTAGTCATCATAGACCTGGATAGGTACACTCATTGTTATAATGCCATGGATAAATTAGTTTGTACAGCCGACTCTTTTGAATTCCATAAAAATATCAGCGAAATCATGTGGGTAAAGTCTAGTCCTTAACAGCTTTCTCCCTCCCGTATTTGGATGTTGTCTGAATTTACTTTGCCCTTGTGACAAGTATAATTTCACTTACAGGCTGATTAATGGAACCTGGTTACAGTACCCTGCAGTACGAGTGTTTCACATCGCACACCGAACAGATCGTCTACAACTTCAAAAATCGTTCGTCGCTGTGGATGACTGCAGTGAAGGTAACAACCGCCTGCAATGTGAAGGGAATAAGCTCCATCATAAGTGAACAAGCTTATTTCGCGGACTTCTTGAACCGACACCCATATCCCGTCGTTAATCCGGTTTTTAATGCGGAATGCTCCGGCGGAATTGACTACAAAAGGGACATACTTCCGACAATTACAACCAAGAGGATATTCAACTCTACGTTTGCTGGAAGGACTCGTGCTGGGGATGATTTTATTCATCGCGAACGTATTTGTATGGCATAGGATGCAGAGGAGAAGTATGGGCGCAAAATAGAACGTTTGGACCCTGCCCAGGCTATTTCCCCCTTGTTTTTAACCATTTGGAATTGGCCATTTCATTGGCTATAGGTGGTTGTCTGGAACTGTGTAATGGACGAAAAGTTGTTCGAAACGCTAGAATGTGCAGTGGGTATCACCTCGGTCATGTATCCTATATATAAAGTATCATGTATCCTATATATAAATTATCATAAATAACAGAATCGAAATATATCTGTGCGTGTACGCACTAGGAATCTATTTAAAGTGCACCTTGATTAATCACTTAGATTAGTCATTTATGTTAATCAGTTGTATCAAGTGCACACATATATTGATCATAATTACATGAATCAATATATATATATATATATATATATATATATATATATATATATATATATATATATATATATATATATATATATATATATATATATATATATATATAATTAAATCAGGTAGCCTATAATCAATCTGTTACCTTTTATCTTACCAATAACTGCAGTTAGCATAAAAATTAAATCATTACTAAATCATTTTAGATATGATGTTTATCACTTCATACATGAATTTTTATCAGCTAAAATATGATTTTTATCATGTTAATCTTTATTCTATGCAATTATCAGAGTACATTAGTATTTTCTGTAGCATGTGTATCTTAATGAGTTGAAGTGAAAAACTGTATCAGTATATATCACGTGATCATTATTATTTACGAATATCACATATGCATATGTCTTATATCTTATTACTTGAATCTGTATTGTGTACACCATGAATTTTTTGTTTTTTTTACTTATAAGTATTTTCTCTATATCTATATATATTTTCACATAGTGTCTGTATCATACTCCTATAAGTTAAATGCAAGTCAAGCTTGAGTAATATTCAGTGGTTGGTTTTGTAGCCGACCGAGCTTTTATGTAAGTGTTACATAATAAAAATATGGAATGTTATTCCATATATATAAAAAACTAAAACTATGATTAATTAAAACCAGTGACCCAAGAGGTCAACCAGATTGCTTGCAGGAATGTCATCAGACAGAGACGATAAAGTATGCTAAGATGACGATACAATAAAGTAGGCTAAGATGACGTGCTGTCACCTATGGCCTTCATTTGTTTTGAAAACATTAGTCCAAGCTTCCTGCTTGTGACAACTACCGCGACCTATAATTCAAACGGCCTACGTGATTTGTAATGGTGTCATCTGTATGTATGTTCATATGTTCGAGCTACTGTCTGCTTCCTTTATGATTTGTAACCGAGATGGTAGGTCAGAGTTGAATTAGCCATCATCATTGGCAGAAGCGATCAAGCCATCGTCATTAGAAGACCTATACATCTTTACCTAAACTTCATCATGTAGATTTGAATTAGCCATCATCATTGGCAGACCTATACAAATTTCCTCTGATCTTCATCATGTAATCTCAGAGAATAGAACAATTTTTTGTACTCAGTGTTTTCTACTACAAACCTCACATCAGAAAGAAGATATCATCATGAGTTTAACACATCGTCGTCATAACCAAAGATGATACCGATTTCGTAAGTTATCATCAAACCCCAAGACACTCCAATGAGTATGGAAGTGCATAACCAACTGACTTAGCGTAAGATTATCGCAAGTCTATCATAACCTCATAGGTTGCCTTATTATATAAGGCAACAGCCCTTTCACCATGAAATGGCCAGCGCTAGAGGACCGGAAAGGCATAGTAGAATATAAAAGCCAAGATCAATCGTGGAAAGACTTCAATTGAACCTCTTTCAGCCCAGAAGTACTTTTGTGCACTCAGTGTCATCGCCATATCATTGACTGAAATGGAATGTCAACGAGTCTTCAGTTAAACTGCCACGTTCATGCCTTTAATTTATGGGCGTATTACGAAAGCGCGGATTCAGAATTGAAACCATGTTTATAATTTATTATGACCCATGTTCTGGTTTTTGTTTCAACCAGAATTTATTAATCGAAGTTTTGAGCTGCATAGTTAAGCCTGTATCCGATAAATAGTTTACAGTGGAAGAAATTCTTGTTGATCTTGGTTCAGTCCGTGAGGTGATCTTGATCACCCTTTCGTTTCTTTAAACGTTAACCTCCTTAGCATTAACATTGATAGTGTATGTGTTAACAATAACTGATACATAGACCGGTAGCAAGTAACCATTATAAATTTCGGGTAAACCCTTCTTTAATGGGCAACAATTTCATTGAGAAAGTTTAACGGGGTTGAATTTTCCCTTGCATTTGGATTCACAAAGAAGACATGACAGTCTGTCGTTGTCTTCAAGTCTGCAACTAGATTTTGATCCTGTAACTTGAATGGAGGGGCGAAATAAAGGGAATAAGCATGTATATTTTCTGTTCAGAACCCATAATAAGATTGGCTTAGAACTGACATGTTCAAGTAATGGATGCTCAGAATTCACAAGAGCATAATTTAAAGTTATTAGAATAACGTATGTGAGAGGAGAGATCTGTGTTCAAAGCATGATGTATCTGTCAACAAATTAGTCATTGGAAGCGCCCGAAGTCTTCATATTGTTGTGAGAAAATTTGTCATCACTTGAGATAAGGGACTCAGTCGTCCTCTTCATTTTTGGAAACATTTCAGGCATAAAGCTTCGAGAACGTTCCACAGGAAATGACGTCATTAATAGTCATTTCTTTCATTTAAAAGAGTTTCTTATTATTCTGAGATCGTGTAATGTCACTGATAAATTTCTCTCTATCTCTCTCTTCTGTCTCCTCTCTCTCTCTCTCTCTCTCTCTCTCGTATTAAAGGGAATTTATAAACTTGTGAAGTAATTCGGTTGCAAGATTACAGAGTCTTGTGCCCAAAATGATATAGCTTGTGTTGACGTCATATCCATTTTATGGTCGAGTTTCTCAGATCTGAGACGAATAAGCGTGTTGTATAGAGAGATGTTAAAGCTCTCTCTCTCTCTCTCTCTCTCTCTCTCTCTCTCTCTCTCGATCAAGAAATATTAAACTTGTTTAAGTAACGTAAAGACTTGGTATTTGGTCACTCTTAGAGTTTGTTAAAATTTTCGTAGATTTGCTATTAGTTGTGGAATCTGAACATAATGCGTAAAAAGGCGTAACAGACCTTTAGTTTTTTTTTTTTTTTTTTTTTTTTTTTTTTTTTTTTGTTTTTTTTTTTTTTTTTTTTTTTTTTTTTTTTTTTTTTTTTTGTGAATTTGGAAATTTGAGGCATCAGGTAAAGTGGCATTACCGTTTTAAGTTAACTTAAAATATTTAAAAAATACTTGAAATACTTACATCAGTAAAGTGGTATTACCGTTTTAAGTTCACTTAAAATACTTAAAAATACTTGAAATACTTACAATATTTATAAATGTGAATTAATTTAATTTTTTTGACGTTCCAAATTTGTGTGTTTTGTGTTAGTTTTTTGAAGTGTTTTTTATAATGTGTTACCATTTCTTAGTTTTTCGCATTTCGGCGGTGAATTTGATACAGGTATACATTGTGTGTTTTCATGTTTTGCTTTCACAGTTTGCTTGATTAACGTCGGTGTTTCTTAATAATTTAGTGTTACTTGATTTAATTTAACACTTGTGAATTGATTTTCATTTACTTGCACTTTCTTTTCAAAATTTAAGTATTTCTTAACAGTTTGAATTTTACTTGAGTAATTTAATATTACTTAAATAATTTTCTTGCTAAATTAATTTTGATTTAATTTTTAAAATAATCAATTAAAGGACTACTTAATTTTTTTTTGTTTTCAAGTAATAGTGAATTTTATTAAGATTGTGAATTCCACTTATGAATTTTGAATTTAAAAATTAGTTTTTGTATTTAAAATTTTTTAACACTTTCATTTAGTTGGGAAAAAAACTCTATCGCGAGAGTATACATAATGTTCTAAGGAAGCCACAATGTTTATTTGTTATTGTGTATCAATTTGAGGAAGTGGGCTAAATTAATATCGATAAATCTTTTTCAGGTTTCTGTTGACTGATTCTATATTTGGTATAAAATGTGATTCGCACAAAGTCATAACCGAGAGGAGTAAATCCTCCTTCCTCACATTGCTATTCTTCACTGTCTCCCTCTATCTCTGCGGGGACAACATATTGAGCCGGGAGAATTTTCACTCAAAGTAGGAAGTCGGAGGATTCGCGGCTTTCAACTTTTGATCGAACACTGAACGGAGCTGCGGAAGGCAACGTTTGAACGTTTTCAGGTGCGTTGTTGTGCCTATAGTGACTTTTCTCAAGTTCTGTTTGAAATTATATGGAAATTATATTCTGAGTTGCAATATAAGGAGTTCAGAATATTCATACCCACTTGTTTCATTGAGGAAGTCATGTTCTCACCCACGTCTGGCTTCGGGGCTTTCTCTTTGATAGCAAAGGTAACTGGACATTTTTTTGCTATGGCAAAATTATTACGGTAATTAAAATCAATTGCGTTGCGTTGCTCTGTTCAAGTAGCTTTCATCCGAGTGCTCTTGTTGTTTCTGATTCTCTGAAGTGTACTAGAAATTCGATTTTTATCCTCTATGCATCATTATGTAAAGTAATAAGCCTCCACTTAACATTCATTTAATCGGGACAAGCTCCTAATTAGTAGATGCAAACATGAAATGAGTATCTCTTACAATTCACTGGTTTGAACTTTTTTATTTTTTACTATTAGCAGACTTACTAGTAATTGTATATGGTACACTTTACCTATTATATAATGTACTATATGACTGTCAAACTTCAGCATCTTCTCATATTAACTTCAATTATTTTTAGTAAGCAAAATCCTATCATAAATTCTTTTTTGTGTTTGCGATTGAATATTACGGCTCGATTCAACATCATGGATAAAATGCAAGACTGGAAGAGAATCCAATGCAATATGTAATGAACAATTTTAAGTCCATGTCAACTCATGACCCATTCAGTTCAGGTACCGATAAAAAAATTAAAAAAAATTGAATTAATCACCAACACTTTTATCAGCTGTCAGCGTTTTTACTCAATTGCAGGATCATGTATTTGTTTTAAATTAGATAAAAGTAATTGGTATGTATTCCAGCATTGCATTGATTAATGTTTTGATTTTCTCACTGTAACCTCAACAACTTCAATTAAATGCATTAAATTATTTTCTAGTAAACGCTTCAAGAATAAAAGTAACCCTGGACTATAAATTCATTTGAAAAGACCTTTACGAATATAAAAAAAAAAACACGCACAACTTTCTCTTGTAAAGATACAGCAAGCAAAAAAATTACTTTGTAAAAGATGTTCTATCGTACCTGTTACCGAAAGTATTTTATTTCTGCCACAGAAGTATGGAAATGTTATAGTACAGGATTCTTAGTTCCCTTGATTCAAAACAGAATCCAAAGAATAAAGATAAAACTAGCGTGTATATAAATTGGGTTCCCAAAATACTTGCTAATATGAGGTTAAAGTCAAGAACGCAGAAACATATATAAGTAAATAACTAATCATTAGATAAACAATATATACCAGATTTATTTATATACCTGTGTAATGCACAAATACCAACTTAACCTAATTCAAAGAATTCAGCTAAAAAAGTAAAATTAAAAAGAATATATGGAAACAACTCTTACAACTACATAATGAAAAACCAATAAGGAATAAATGATGAGGTGATGATTTATTCACGGAGAATAAATGATAGATAGATAGAATGAAAATGAATATCATGCTGCCTCGAGAAGTTTGTTGCAAAGAAACCAGTGGATAAATCTGGGCCGATTTTTTTTTTTTTTTTTTTTTTTTTTTTTTTGAGAAGAGAGAGAGAGAGAAGAAAGAGAAGAGACGAGAGAGAGAGAGAAGAGAGGTTCATCACATAAAAATAAAAATATCACCTGGTAGTGCGATCATTCACCAGAAAGTGTTTATTTTATTTTCTTTCTTTTCTTTTCACTGAAATATATTAAAATCACATTTCGCTCGCAACGCGAATTCTTTGATAACTAATATCTTCAGTTATCAAATGCATCAAAGGCAGCAGACCCATTTTTTCCGCTTATTTAATTCATTACGTACTCATTTGTGCACAATCACGTACACGCACCTGTTACGTAAATGACGTTTGAAGACTGAGTTTCTTCTAATAAGACAGGAGGTTTAAAGACTTTGTTCCACGAGTTAAAGCCTCCATGGACTTCTTTATAATCGAGTCTTCTCAAAACGAACGAGCATAAATACACTTCACGTTATTGTCTGGTAGTGGCGCAGGTCTAGCTGACAGCTATCTTTCTTTTGAATGCCGCCTTGGAATGAAATCTGTAAAAAATTCGACTGAGAAAAGTGTGTGGTAGGATTTTCTTTCCTGATGCTTTATGTGACAGTCTGTCTTCATCTTGGGGTTGTTTTTATTTCTGTAAGTGCATAATAGGTGTGCCCAGCCATCCTCTTTGCGTTGTGAGAGTATCTTCAACAGCAAGAACCTCTCGGCCTTGCAGTTACAAACATTCCAACTTCCCTTCACTGAAGGGTTACACGCACTAGACTCTTAAAACCTATTAGATCCACACACCTTATAAAGGACTTTTTTTTCTTATCCATTCGTTTGATGATTTTGGATCTCTATTTGTTGAACTAGCTTTGCTCCTCCGTACTCGGTTGTTCCGGATATGGTGATGATACTTCTGTATTGCTACAGTTATTTAAAGTTCCTCGTCGGACGAGTGGGTTACATGCTCGACTACCGATCTCAGGGTCCGGATTCGATTCCCCGCTCTACCAACGCAGAATCATAGGAATTTATTTCTGGTGATAGAAATTCATTTCTCAGTGTGGTTCGGATCCCACAATAAGCTGTAGGTCCCTCGGGGAGCTGTTAATCAGCTCCAGTTGGTCCTGGTAAAACTGAGATACACATAATACAATCATACAAAACTACGGGGGGGGTTGGGGTGGGGGGGCGGTCAGTAGAGGAAGAGTTCAGAAAGGGCCCAGTTTTTAGCCAGTACCGGGGACTAAAAGATGCTTAGGCCCTGGGAATAGACATAATATGGCCATGAGCAGATCACAATTGGTTGTTAAAAACTGGAGGTACGAACATATTTTCACTGCGATGTGGATATGGTTCAAATTTCGCTATCCAGCCAGTGGTGTAGGAAGACAATAACTATAAATACCTGTGTGTTTTACATCATATCACGTATGCATAAGACTTGATTTTTGTTTTCATCATATTTGTAATTTTTCCTTTTTTACTATAATCATATAAACCGAAAAGAAACCATGACATTAATATAAAGAAACGGGACAACTGAAGTGTTTATGCTTAACCAAGAAGGTTACCAGCTAAAAAAAAAAAAAAAAATTCTTAATACAAAAGCGCAACTGAAAAAATTCAGTGATAAAGCAAGGAATGTAGAAATGAAAAAGTTCACAAACCTCAAGGAAAAGTCTAAGGCTGAAAATAACTGACATGATATGTAATGACACTTCTAATGTTCCCTTATTATTTGCAAACTTACCGAGTTTTATCACAGTCATTTTAGCAAACTAGCGTTCTACATCACATCACACACTGCCGCAATAGCAATAAACATACGAACCTTTTTACTCTTCGGTGGTTGTGTGCGAATGCACAGGTCTACGCCTAACAACCCTTTTCCACTTAACGGATCCACTAAAACAGTATAAGTAAAACTTCATAGATAGGATGTTTACTGCGAACGCCTTGTCGTTATAATCAACTTATGAAGTAAAATACGAACATGCGAACATTATAATAATAAGGAAAGGCTTCGCTTGCTTTCGCCATTTCGCGTGTGCGGTAATACTCTTGAATTTGTCGAATTGTTATCCAGAGAATGTAAAAGGCTCCAGTTACAGTTCATGACATTTGCGTGAGTGTGTTTGCGAGTATTTGGTTGCTGTATCAGCGTTTTGATCTGATGCATTGCGGGTGTAATTAAAAAAAAAAAAAGAAATAGAATGGTGCCATTGAAGCCAGCTAATTGCACACACACACTAATATATATATATATATATTATATATATATATATATATATATATATATATATATATATATATATATATATGTGTGTGTGTGTGTGTGTGTATGTAGTATATATATATATATATATATATATACTATATATATATATATATATATATATATATATATATTGTGTGTGTGTGCATCAAGACTGTTTTGAATAATGCTATGAAAATTACTTCAGTGAATATTTTAATATGGACTGTTGTCACTTGTGTATACGTAAAATACACGTACAAGTTTTTGCCTCTTACATCAAAAACTTTCAAGCCATACTATACTCATAATTATGCCCAGGCCACCAGTAAAAAGTATTAAAGACTAAAACATGGTCTTAACATAAGCAAAAAATACGCGGAACATCGGCAGTTTCTCTCTCTCTCCCCCCGTTTAAAATCGTGCGCGCGCAGACCAATAACGTTGCAGTTTCGCGTGCTCCTCTTGCACCCGTGGATGAAGTCTATGTGAGAGCGCGAAGTGCGGTGGTTCATCCACAAGGTCGCTGGCTGAAATGTAGTGGAAGCTACGAGTGTTGACACTACGACTAATAAAAAACCATGAAGATCAAAACAGACTATGTGAGGCATTTTCAATATTATGAAAAGAGAATTAATTTAAGCAAACTTGCCGAGTTTTATCAAGTCACAGTCATTTAGTAATGGTCCCTGGGGGTTAATTACAGTAGACCGCCCAAAAATAACGGTAAATTCTTAATAAGCAACCGAATACTATAGGAAACTGTAATTTCCAAAGAAATATATATATATATATATATATATATATATATATATATATATATATATATATATATATATTTGTGTATTATGCGTATGTACATATGTATGTACCATACTTATATATGTATATGTATACGGCATACGTATTTATGCATATTCTATCATCCTCTTCCCTAATGTCGGAGTATGAATAATAAAAAAATGATGATTATGCTAATAAGAATAATGATAATAACTGTAATGGATATTAATGTGATTATTATCATAATGATTAATAATATCATTATGAATACTTTACATGGCCGTGTGCATAGGGGAAACAAAGTATGTTATATAATCATTTTTTTTTTTTTTTTTATTCATTGGATAAATATGGTCTTTATCCATCAGCCACCCAACGACAGTGTGGCAAATTTCGTGGGTACCTGAACGATACTTTACGTATCCTTGAAACTCCAGGGTAATACGGTTTTTACACAGACTTGGTGTGCATATTTCAAGTTAATCGTGAGTTGCGCCATGAAACTGTATTACACTATTAATAGTCTCATTTGATGTCTATTCCCTAGTTGTTTTTACTTATGAGTGTGAGTTAGTGACTACTGTTACTACTACTACCAACATCATTCTGAGTCTAGTAAAGTACGTCATAATACAGTATAAATGAGTTCCGGAGGGCCTTCGGTAATGATGTTTTACTAGCCTCTATCTACGAGCGTGCTGTTAGCTAAGTTTCCCTTTAAATTTCTTTGATTGACTCTGATAAGTGCCTTAATTATCAACATTACACATCACTGCATATTTTTGCCAATTAGACTGTGGCTTCAAATAGCTATTTCCAAAATACGATCTATATCCGATGCTTTGGTAAGATTTTATCGACGAAAATCAATTAGACACGGCCCTGAAATGCACAGTAGTGCCCTGATAACCACTAAATACATTCATTTGATTTCAACTTAATATCTAAGCTAAAAGGATACATTTTCAGTTGCTCTTGCAATGTGATTTTAAAACCTAGTCTCGTGCATTAGACCTAACCTGGTTAGGCTTAGCTTTAAACTGGGTACATTTAGTAAACCGTTAACATAAAATTCTTAAAAATTATTCTCTCTTAATCTCATTCTCGTTATGCACAACTTTTGTTTGGCAATATTCACGTCTCACACATCATTATCTCGATTCTTCTTTAACGCAACAGAACTCGCCATATGACATTCCTCGAGGAGAGGAGTTTGTGACTTCCCAATAAAGGTTTTTCTTTTATGATGCGATTATTCTCCATATTTAGCACATTTTGACCTAGGACAGGTGTCGATGGAAACACCTGAGAATGGGTATAATATATTTCGTTCCATATTTCCACACAACGTCGTAAGTTTTAGGTAGAAGTGGTAGATTGGCCGAAATTAATGTTTCCGATATTATAGGCTTACAATGATAAAGATGCAAAACTATTCCTTCAGTATTACTTCTGAATTCTTATACAAAGAACCCTCATGCCTACTCATGCAGGGCATGAGGGCAATCGCTGTTTTTTTTTTTTTTTTTTTTTTAAATACTTTGCATATTTACATGTGTTTTTCTTTGTTATACAAATTATTATAAAAGCCCAGTGATTGGGCATTTTCGGTACTAATTAGTCAATTAACTGTTAGAACCAAAGTTTGAAATTCCTTTTGGTCTCAGCCCAGTGTTGATCACATACATATGGCATAAAAGGCTAGCCTAGATATGCATATTTTTTTTATTGTCGGGTATTGGAACGATATTTAGACAGAATGAATTAATAAAGGTTACAATAAAGAGTAATTTTGACTGGAATGTAATTAATATGTGCGTAACACAAGGCCTAGTAAAATATTGGCGAACCAGTACCATAGGCCCACGGTCTAGACCGTGCATAGGCCTATCTTCACTGGCCTTGCTTCATGCTCAAGCGGTAAACAGAATTAAAGAATATTTGTCAGTTTACGAACTTTGTTTTAATAATAATGTTATTTTTATTAGCAAGCAATGATCATTAACTGGACGTAAAGACTGAATGTTATGAGAATCTTTGGATGTGAACGTTTTGTGAGCATATATGCGTCTAACGGTAGAACTGGCCATAATAATGGAATAATTCATGATTATTGAAAAATCATCGTTAGCTTATGTTTTTCTCTGGTTAGACTGTTTATATAAACTCGTCTTTTGTGTACTTCTGTTGGTATATTATCGATATAAATCGGCATGTTTATTATTTATATAAGAAAGGTCGAAGGTTTTTTGTTTATAAAAACATTCATTTACGTTATTGAAGAAATAGTCTTACATTTTTCAGAAGAAACCAACATTATCGGTAACGTTAGCAATTCACGTGCTACCTATGGCGCATTGCACATCTTCAGCCGTGGTTGTAGTGATGAAATGAACCGACTAGTACGTTTAACAATTAGTTTATTTTGTCCTATACACATTTGTAGAGACATTCGAAGGAACATATGGTACTTTTTAATATTAATATTAATATTTAAACTGTAAAAAGCCACACTATCTTAACACTGGAAGGTTATTGAACAATATCTGGGTTGCAGATTTGAACACCCAACATTTCAGTTACAATTGCATTTTGGCTGAAATAACGCTTCAAATAACTTTAAATAATTAAATACTTGTTAACACACACACACATATATACGCATATATGTATATATATATATATATATATATATATATATATATATATATATATATATATATATATATATATGTGTGTGTGTGTGTGTGTGTGTGTGTGTGTGTGTGTGTATACATATATGTCTGTTGCAGTTATAATATTCACATTCATGGACATACGTATATAAGCCTTATATAAGTATATTCTATTATAAGGTAGAAGGGGAGTGAAAAGCACGACGTAAGTCAGATAGTTTTGTGTTTCTTAAAAATCATGAAACGAGTTCTCTTTTCCAGTTAACTTTCTCATTTTTATTCACGTAGACAGTTGATATTGGAAAGTCCAGTCCATGTGCTATATTTGCAATGGAAAACTTATACTCTTAGATAATAAAATAAAAAAAATATTTCATTTCAGGACTGTCCGTGATGCTGAGTCACTGACACTTGATGCCACGAAACGCACCAAGTTTTATGCCAAGGTAAATGCATTACTATGTAAATGTTATTTTTGCTGTCGTGCCTAATACAGCAAAACTTTGATGTAGCAACAAGTGTTAATACAGTGGACACACTGCTCCCTCCAGTAGTATATTTCAGATGAGGACTAGTAATAATGAATTCAGTAGAGTCCAGGGTATTTCCTTCTTTAGAAACATATAAAATTGTCCCATAAATGTTTAACGTAAATCTCCTTTGCTCGGTGGTTTACACTGGTGACGGACGGACTAGTTGCAGTTAACGAAATTGAGTATAAATTTAAGGGCTTTTTTTTTTGTTTGTTCGTTTCCGTAATTTTATATTTTAAGTCTTATAATAGTTACCTTTGCATTGTTATTTTTAAAGATATGTTTTTCTAGTAATTATTTATTGTGGATGTTGCCATATGTTTTTAACATTTTATGAATTTGTCTGATGGATGTATAGACACATATATATACATATAATATAATATATATATATATATATATATATATATATATATAATATATATATATATATATATATATATATATATATATATATATATCTGTGTGTGTGTGTGTGTAAGAGATGTAATGGATGCCTGAAAACGGGATTTGCAGATGTGGAAGCGAATATAATTTTTTTTTTATTTGTTTATTTTTTTTTCTATCTGTGGATACCGATGCAGATGAGGATATTTGATTCGCTTTCGAAACCAGGTTTATATTTATATCAACCTAATTGAAACTTGAATCTTGCTATTTCGAGGCATATTCTAACTCCTACTAATACTGATGAAACTCCATTGCAATACTGAAAGCTTTACCGTTAGAATAATTTAAGAATATCAATATCAATATATATATATATATATATATATATATATATACAATATATATATATATATATATATATATATATAGATATATATTATATATATTCACGTGTACATATACATATAGTACAGTTCTAAGATATGGTGGTAACTAGTAACTCGAACAATAGACGTTTGAAAGGGGAAGCACTATTAGGAGGTCCCTAAAATGCATTTATGCGACGTTTCAAAACACAAAAGGTTTTATTTTCAAGGTATAAAGACAAGAAATTAACATTAAAAGCGCTGAGATAAAATACTAGACATAATAATACATGACCGCAAACCAGCTCACGTAAGATAAAGAATTGTCCAGGAAGACTGCGTTCTCAATTGGGGAAAAAGTTGTTTAATAAACAAGGGACTCCTGGATTGTCAATAGTTGGCCATTTGGTGCCCGTCGCAATATTTCTGAATCTTTGTATTGTGAATTATGTTTACATTTATTGGCGTGTTGTTAGATGTTGGGAACAAGTAATCGTCTGAATAAAGTCTGTGTCCATCTGTAATTCCTTCGCTTTGTTGTTTGAGAGACAGTTTTTCATTGAAGAAAAATGGTGCAAATAGTATCTTCGTGATTGGGGCCTTGAAACTTACATTTTTTTTTGTAACTATTCTCTCTTTGATATAGTCTTCCATCATAGATACTTCTTTTTCTGCATCTCTCTGTGACTTTTTTTTTTTTTTTTTATACTGACTCACATGCTACTATAGGCCAGTGGTTATATTCACTAATTCAGTTGGGACAATATCAGTGTCAAAAGGATACCGACATTGATCGATCAGCAATGAGCTCTTTTATTCTTGTGACATCATTCTGGTCCTTACTTTGCCGAGCTGTCCCAAGTTCTTCATAACTATTTTGGTGTCTGACATATTGCATTGAAACTCTGGGAGTACTATCCAGTCACGTATTGAGTAAGGAGGCAGGGCATCAATGCACCTTTCTCAAGGTGAAACCAATGATTCAACCTCGGCTCTTTGCTTCACAGTTGATATTTTGTTTAAGTCTTGATCAGATGGGACCCAATTAAACTGTTGCCAGACCTTCTCACAGTAAAGCCACATTCATCAAATGCATGAACATTTCAGAGGCCGATTTTTCCAAATCCAACATCTGCAAGGTAAACGGGTATAACGGGCATAAATTATTCTTACAGCTAAAAAGGAACATGGCATCAAATCTTAACTCCTTCCATATGTAGTTCAAAAATTGGCCTTTCCATCTGCTCTTAAGTAGTTTAAGGAAGATGTCTGCAGCACTTAGAAAAGAAAAATCAACCAGAAGCAGAATGTGGCAGATTGCTTTTTCTCAATAGCTTTGAATTCTTCAGTTGTTTTTAGTATAGTCGATGGGACATTTATTTCCTTAAAATAAGCACAGATGATTTGTTGGGCTTTACTGTGGATAGCAATAATATGGTTTTTTCTCCCAGCGCAATAGCCAAGTTAACTATTTTAAGAAGGGCCGTATAAATAGTGGAATAATCCGATGGTGGGCAATTGATGTATGGTAGGTACCTTATTCTTGCTTGTGGGACCTTTGTTGTCGTGAGAAGAGAAATTATATCATTCCCAGGCTGGTATTGTTGGATTAGCAGTTGCACTAGACCGTGCCAACAACTATATCAAGTCTGTCATCACAATACCTGACTTCTTTTCTGTCTAATAGGCCGAGATCCAACATTGCACTTGGTTCAGGCTTTCTGTGAGGCTTGTTGTATCGTTTAAGGTGTGTCCTCATCAGTTCAGAGGAATTTTCTTTCTGATTTTGGTGTTGTTGGTTTGATAATCCTTTGAAGGCGATCCTTGATGGACTTCTATCGTCATAGAGTGGGTAGTATTTTTTCCATCTATTGTCTCCTCATTCTTGTCAATATCTATTACTACTTCAAGTGTGGTGTAAACATATTCTGGTTTCGTATATGGAGGGGGTAAAAAATTTACTGCACCAATCTACAGGCCGGAATTTTCCCTGCTTCTCATGGTAGTCAATAGTAAAGGATTTATTTGCCTTATCAGAAGGGAATTTCAAGAGTGCAAACCTCATTTTTCTGAGAATAGACACCCCGAAAGAACAAAATAAACCATACTTTGCTTCGCTCTAAAGTAGAGCAAGGTATCTCCTAGTTAAAGCCCCTTTCCAGAGGTAGGTCGATACTCTCAACTCTGTATTGAGGTTTGGCAAACAGTCGGTAAGAAAATTGAATTGTAAGAGGTATCAGCTCCGTAGGGGGTGTAATGCCGTCAGTGGACCTCATGCGGCGCACTGTAGGCATTATTTAAGGTTCTTTGTAGCGTGCCTTCGGCCCTTAGCTACAACCACTTTTGTTCCTTTTACTTACCTCCTTTCATATTCTCTATATTCATCTTACTTTCCACCGTCTCTTTTAACACTTGATTCAAAGTGCAACTGCTTTGAGGTTTTCCTCCTGTTACACCTTTCAAACCTTTATACTATCAATTTACATTTCAGCGCTGAATGACCTCATAGGTCCTAGTGCTTGGCCTTTGGCCTAAATTTTATAATCACCTCAACTCAAGAGGTATAGAAAATTATAGAAATAAGTTTCACACATAATAAATTTATGGAAAATGTTCCATTTAAAACGTATTTCGGGTACGAACAAAGGAAAAATTACAGATAGAGTGGGATGCAAAGTAATGATTTTTCCTCTTAGCTATTTGTAATTTCATATTTGATGTTGAAATCTTAACGACATTCCTTGTATAAGTTAGGTCGTGCCATATCCTCCGATACTAAGATAGAATAACGAGAACCATAACACGACACAAAATATTTCAAGTAATAGAAAGAGCCCTTCACTATAATCGCCGAAAATCACCTGTAAAAGACACCCTATGCACGCAAAGGCTCGTATCAAAATGCATGAAAGCTGGGGTTAATATACCATAAAAGTTAGAAGCCATCTCGTATGCAGATGGAAACTGGTGATATAGCAGAGTCTACTATGGACCTGAATACAGTGGCATCTATTATATCATAAAGCAACGTAATGTTTGCGTTCCAATCATACATTTAATGTGTTATGTTTCCTATAATACTTCCTCTGGCCATGACTCTTTGTAGGTCATAACATTTTCATTTATTCTTGAAAGATTTCGCATATCGATAAAAGCAAAGGATATTCTTCGAAGGTCCTTTATATTATAGTATATTAAAACGACGCAACTGTTGCAGTGGCGTGACAGTTACAATAAAACTCATATTCAGAATCTATATTTGAAATCTAACTTGAACATTTTAATGAAACCCGACAGAAATCTTATAATACTAATAAGGCTATACTAAGGCTCAAACGACCCTTTGTCAAGATATATAGTAAATGGAACCCCATGCAAAACTAAAAAACACCAACGAGAGAGAGAGAAAGAGAGAGAGAGATCAATGAATACATAAGCCTTTTTTCAAATGGCTTCTAAAGGTTTCGAGTCTGTGTTTGACTTGGAGAATGTCTAGAGAGATAGGAAGTGTGTGTGTGTGTGTGTGTGTGTGTGTGGTTGAAATTATATCCTGAGGTTTTCGATGTTCTTCCGTTACATATCCCAAGCGTTTCCATATCTAGTCTTTATTTTGAATCGCTCTTTGTATTGGGGACAGCTGTGCAATACTAATCTGTAAGGTCATGGACAATATGTAAACCATGTTATTTCGCTTGAGATATTTCATATTACGAAGCTAGTATTTCATATATAGCTCACCAGTATTTCATAGACAAGGTAATGAGTGAACTGTTACCACTGTGATACATGAAACCGCGTTCGATCATTCCCTCGCTTTTTCTGTTCCATTCACAATATTTCCTAAATGTGTTTAATACTCATAGACAGTTTTGCTTTCATTCCGGTATCAGCTTCCATAATTTTGTTTAATTTTTAAGTCTTCTAAAAAGTAGCTGAGTGACTACCTTTAAAAAATTCGATTGTAGTTTCAGAGTTTCGGTGAAAACTTATTTGTATTCCTTTGCTACTTGAAAAATTGTAGAAGAGAGAGAGAGAGAGAGATAGAGGAGAGAGATGAGTTGAGAGAAGGAGAGAGAGAGAGAGATGGAGATGGGGGGGGGGGGGGGGGGGGGGGGGGGGGGGCGGGGGGGGGGGGGGGGGGGGGGGAAACTAGTGCCAGAGTAAGCTGTGGTCCCCAGTTGAGTGCTATGTTGTGTCAAGTTTTATTTTAATAAAATGAATGTGCCCCATCTGTACATGTGTTACGTATCTTCTTCTTTCCCACCGTTAACCCTACATTAAGGGGTCGGTTGCCTGTCCAAGGCATCATCCTCCATCAAACCTCTTCTCTCCATATCTTCCTTCACTTTATCTCGCCATCTAATTCTCTGTCTCCCTCTCGATCTTCTTCCTCTAACAAGTTCCTCCCAAGCCCTCTTCGCTCTCTCCTCGTCATCCATCCTCAACACATGCCCATACCATCTCAATCGTGACTCTTATCGGCACTCATGCTCTAGAGCGATAACCGCCAGAGCGACATTTTTCTAAGCGACGTACTTTGAAGCGATGCAATTAAGAGCGATACTTTAAAAATAATTTGAAAATACTTGTTTAAAATAGACGCAGTTTTAGTAAAACTTTTTTTGAAACAATGCATTCAAGAACGATAGTAGTTGTTTAAAAATAGCATATATTGTTTTAACATAAAACTGCTTTAGAACGATGTATTTAAGAACGGACTCAGTCCAGTTCAAGGCGTTTGTACAAAAAGGCTTGCTATAAACGAGTTAGCGAGGCATTGAAGCATTTATTTCAACAGCGAAACAATATGCCACTTTTAGACTTTCTCGTCTTCCCACTGGTTCCTGTGCTTTCCCCCTTACATATTTCTCTCATGTCTGCCCAGATATTTTCCACCCAGTTACCCAGTCCAAATTCTATGTTGCCCTTTTCAGACATCTCTCTCTTACAGTTCTCCAAAATTGCTCCCCCTTTTCTCAAAGCTTTAAGGTCCCAAATCTTAATTCTACCTCTCATTTTAAAATCCATCACAACCAAGTGGTTTTCGCGCTCGGCTGCCAATCTGGTGGTCCGAAGTTCGAATCCCGGCTCGGCCAACGCGGAATCAGAGAAGTTTATTTCTGGTGATAGAAATTCATTTCTCGATATAGTGTGGTTCGGATCCCACAATAAGCTGTAGGTCCCGTTGCTAGGTGACCAATTGGTTCCTAGCCACGTAAAAATATCTAATCCTTCGGGCCAGCCTAGGAGAGCTGTTAATCAGCTCAGTGGTCTGATAAAACTAAGATATACTTAACTCTCCCAAGATCACTTTGCAGTTTGTCACATTGCTTTTGTTGGCTCCTCTAACCAGGAAGTAATTTATTTGGCTGTGCACTCTTCCACTTTCATAACTTATCAAGTTCTTAAGTACTTATCTAACTTTTGAAAAAACGTGTTCATACAGGCCAATTCAAAACTCTGAGCCATCTCCAATAAATAATCCACATCTTCATTTCTTATTCCAAACCCATGGCCTCCGTGTACCTCCTCATACCTATCTCTTCTCTTTCCCACCCTGCCATTCATACCAGCTCCTATTATTAGTTTCTCCTCCTCTTTCATTGTTCTAATGGCAGCCTCAAACTCTTGTCTAAAAAATTTCTTTCTCTTGCTCTTGGCACCCTATCTGAGGACCATATGCTAATATTATATTTACTACCTTGTCCTCTATTACTATTGGAATCTTTAAAAGCCTATCATTTACTCTCTTTACTTCTACCCCTTCCTTCCAATTGTTACTTACTAGAATTCCAGCTCCATTTCTTCCCTCTCGTAACCCGCTGTAATAAAGTTTGTACCGATTTCCTATCTCTCTAGTTCCACTCCCCTTCCACTTAGTCTCCTGCACACACAAGAAATCTATCCTCCTCCTCTCCATCACATCTACTATCTCCCTCAGTTTTCCTGTTAAAGTACCTACGTTCCACGTACCTGCTCTTATCTTCCACTCTTCCATTAACTTCTTTGTCAGCAGTCGTAAACCCTGCAGTAACCTTCGCACATTTATCACGCCAGTAGGTGGATTCTGATGCTTGTCGCTTACAGGGGACGCCCTTGCCGCACTCATATTCCTTAAAACATCAGGCATGGTTGATTGTTTGCTAAATGGGGTTTTACGACTGCATGCCCTTGCTGTCATCAACCACAGGTTATCGCCTAACCTTTGACTAAAAAGTCCCCCTGCAAGGCAGCAGTTTCCACAGTTATTAGCAGTGTGCCAAGCCTTTTACACTAAAGTTAGACTGCTAGGCGGCAGTTTTAATAGTTATTGGCAGTGGGCCTAGCCTTTTAATAAAAAGTAAGACTGCAAGGCAGCAGCTGTCTTTTTAGTTGCCTTTTATGACCCGCAGCACATACAGTGGTGGTATTCTTACACCCCTACCACAGGGAATGTGTTACGCATGGATGCATGGAAATCTAGGCTAGCAAGATTTTTTTATATGTTGGGTTTTTATGCGTATTGACCATCCGCCAGTGCACGTCATGTTACACCTTTGAAACCTTTTTACTGTCAATTTCCGTTTCAGCGCTGAATGACCTCATATGTTAAAGTGCTTGATTTTTGGACTTAAATACTATCTATCTATCTATTAATACAACAATATGAAAGGTTCCCATTATTTTCTACAGTATTTTCTTCCTATCATGTAGTACATGAATACTTGCCATTTACTTAAAATCGAAGTGTAAGTGTTAGCCTTTCTGAAGGGGTGATTGCTTTTCTGAGATGAGTATCTGGTCTTTTAATTTTAAGGGTCACTTTTTCCCATAATCTTTCGGACACGTAGGCGAAAGTTCTTAGAGGACACTGTATCATCATTAACTAATTCTCTTGAAAGCTTGGCTTGCGCTTCCTCTTCATTTCGCCTGGCCATCTATTTTCTAACCCACATACTTTTCTTTTTCTTCAACGCCTTCATGACTAATGTCGCAGCTGCAGCAACTAGGTGCTGGACTGTGACATCTCACCAGTCACCACGAGTCTCTCAAGTAGTCGACTGAAACTTAATGGTCAAACGTACTCCAGTGTACAATAACGGTAGGGCAGTCACGCTAGAATAAATGTACCAGGGAGAATAAATTATGGTGTAGTGTACACCCATTTTAGGTTAATCTCACAAAAGGAATCCAGGTCTAGCTAGATTTTAATCTACACAGTACACGTAAGAACACTGTTACCATTGGTTCTTTGTTCAGGCAGCTCAGTCTAGTCCGCTGTTTACATCTAACGTGCACAAATATATTTGCCCCAGAGGTGGTCGAGGGACCTATGTGGGATGTACAAAAAGACGACATAGAGAGTTAGCTACAGGCAGGACAATATAATATTCGCACTCATTCAAAGATCTGTAAAAACACATAAAGGGCAAAGATTTCCAAAATTATAGGTCGCTCACCAAATAGATATGAATTTGCATGTCTTGGAGGTCCATAATGATAAAAAAAGGTAGTTCCGTCGTTAAATTCGCAGAATTCATCTATCCAATCGGACATTACATAATGGCCCTTTGTACATCGTCGGTCGTTGCTCATCACTAAAGGTTCTTTTTAATTTCTCTCGGAAGCAACCCGCTGAGTGGGGATTTTACTCTGCAGTGTTTTTAAGTTTTTCAGGGTTCTTCTTTTTATTGTGAAATAACCTTTCCCGTGAAATTCGATTAACCATCTCAGACGAAGAAACCTTATGAATTTATCGAAGAGGATTCGTAACAAAGGACAAATGAGCGCTGTGAAACGGAAAACTATCATCATATCATCATCATTATCACTGACAGATTAGCAGGACGCCGTCCTGTTGAGAATTTTCAGAAATTTCGTTCTGGTAATTTTATTCTTTTCGTTAAAGATCCCAACCTTGTTCATCAAATTCACTCCGAAACTGCAAAATTTAATTCAATTCAAACTATTGTCTTATTTTATTTGTGACCAGAAGGAGAGCTTCGGGTTTCCTGCAGTAAATAATTACGCGTGAATGCCAGAATACTCTCTAGCTTTTTTCTTTTTCTTTTTTACTTTGTGTCTCCCAAAGACAGCATTGCTCTACAACTTTTCTTTCTCAAGGAATACCAGTCATCTCGGACTTGTACACTCTGTTATC
Organism: Macrobrachium nipponense; assembly: GCF_015104395.2. Classification (NCBI taxonomy): domain Eukaryota; kingdom Metazoa; phylum Arthropoda; class Malacostraca; order Decapoda; family Palaemonidae; genus Macrobrachium; species Macrobrachium nipponense. The sequence continues at coordinate 21,377,032 of NC_087203.1, forward strand.
TAATGTGTGTAAGAAAATATTGTGTTCATGAAACTTCGCTCAGTCTGTAGTTGATGGAAAATATTACCTCACCGGTTACTTACCATTTCATTCACAGAAGTAATTTTCTTGATATATGTTCCATTGTTCTAAAGGGTCCACAATAATACAAAGTGTAAAAAGTCCGTGTATAATTTTGAAGACTTTACAGAAAGCTTTCGAACCCTTCCCTGGGTTCATCTTCAGTCCAAATGAACAAAAAGTTACGACAAGTACAGAGGTAAATTTAAAAAACAAGAGTCGTTGAGATCGTGACAACGGTTGTTAGCTCGTTAATGGGCCAGGTGAAGAAAGAGGGTAGTTAACAACAACTAGGTGATACCCTCTCCCCTATCAATCCTCTGGCTGCAATCCTGTTGGATCTTCGTACAGGTTGTTGCAACATTTCATGAAGTCCTTCATCCAAGGGCATAGATTGGTCACCGTTATCAGACTCCCCCGGGGGTCAACATCAGGAGAGGGAAAAACAGAGCCTGTCCTAGTTAAAATCTTTTAAAAAACATACTAGTAATATAAAAATTAACAAATGGGTCTTCGTTGACAAAAGACTTATTTCCTTTGAATGATTCTCCCAAACTTATAGCAGCTCCATCGACTAGTCGTCTGACATTTACATTGTTTACTTTTGAAAAAAATAAACCGCTGCCCCGGGGGAGTCTGATAACGGTGCCTAATCTACGCCCTTGGATGAAGGACTTCATGTAATGTTGCAACAACCTGTACGAAGATCCAACAGGATTGCAGCCAGAAGGATTGATAGGGGAGAGGGTATCACCTAGTTGTTGTTAACTACCCTCTTTCTTCACCTGGCCCATTAACGAGCTAACGACCGTTGTCAACGATCTTCAACGACTCTTGTTTTTTTTTTAATTTACCTCTGTACTTGTCGTAACTTTTTGTTCATTTGGACTGAAGATGAAACCCAGGGTGGGAAGGGTTTTCGAAAGCTTTTCTGGTAAAGTCTTCAAAATTATACACGGACTTTTTACACTTTGTATTATTGTGGACCCTTTAGAACATTATATATACTCTCCTGATAGAGAGTTTTTCCTTAATATGTTCCATTATTGTTCCATTTCTTGAATTGATTGTCAGCAAATCGTGAATTAAATGAGAATTCCTTTATAGGTGATTATAGTAATTTTATCAGTAATTGCCTCATTAGGTAATATGGAAACGATGTTCAATTAAGAAAAAAAACTTCGTTATTTGATTGTTCTCTCCCTTAGTCCCCTTTGGTCGAGAGACGAAAAGGTCACATTCTGTTATATGTGAAGTTTCCAATTCTGGACATGACTCGCACAAAGAGAGAGAAAATGGTATTTCATGCGTGAAATGCCCATGAAAGGAACACTTTTAGTGTGGACATTGGGTTAGGAATCTAGGGTAGCTCAGGGGTAAGTCATTGAACTTTTTATATAATTTTTTTGTGACGCATTTTGAGCTAACAAAGAAATGTCTTTATATTGCCAACACTAGAGATTGGAGAATTTGATAAATTATCACAGTATTCAGTCATACTGTGGTGCAAAGCGTTGAATTTAGTATAATGGATAAGGTTAAAAATAACTAATTGAAACATCAACATGAAGATATGGTAACTTGTTGAATGATTGCATTGTTTAAAAGCTGTGTAAGGACGTTCACAGTCAGAATAGAGAGACATGTTTAGACAAACCTTTCAATGACATCCCATTAATAATTCTCGGTTTTTTACTTTTACAATAATAGTCAGAGAAATTTGTTTCTGGTGATTAGAAATTAATTTCTCGATGTAATGTGGTTCGGATAACACAATAAGCTGTAAGTCTCGTTGATAGGTAACCAATTGGTTCCTAACTATGTAAAAAGAAAAAAAAAATCTAATCCTTCGGGCCAGCCCTAGGAGAGCTCTTAATCAGCTCAGTGGTCTGGTGAAACTAAGATATATTTACCAATAATAATAATAATGCTATGCCATATTAGAAAATGTCTCTTCGTTGCCTGAGTAAATCATCAAATCATCCTAAGACACGCTGGTGGTTTTATCAATAATAACCTACTGAAAAATCAGGTTTGTATTCACAATATTCCCTCTGTCATTTGCTCAATCTCCATATCAGTTGTGCACATATTCATCTCAGAGCACCAACGTATTTTATTTATTTTATTCACTATTATTCACTACAATGCCTATACATTTGCCTGACTTTCCTTGCATCTCGACAAAAAAATCAAAGTGGGAATCACTTGTAAGCTTAATATGGCGCTCTCTTCTCTGCGTGTTGAATTCCTTAGTAAACTGTTCTCTCTATATAATAAATATACACATATACGCAATCTATATTTCATGTTTTATTATCTTTGTTATCTTTTTTCTAACAGGAGTATTCCATTTTGGGGAAACTTGCTTTGCGCTAATACAGCCTTTCATCTCCAGTACATTAATATCAGAATTTCAGTTTCACTGCAAAGCTGACAGAATACATGGAATGTTTTATAACATTCATCATCAAACAGATAACTCTTCACGTCTCTCTCTCTCTCTCTCTCTCTCTCTCTCTCTCTCTCTCTCTCTCTCTCGTACGATATATCTCTGTTTTCTGTGATAAAAGATTCATAGGTGTTCTTGGTAGGTGATTTATTACTGTAAAATTATTAATTTTAGGAATGCAGTCATTCTTACTTTTATAATTCTGTCAGAAAGAGCTACCGAATGATCTCCTTCCCATTACAGTATCACTTGCACAACTACTTTTCTTAATTAGCTGACCTCCAAACTTTCACGTTAATCCTGATCAACACCTTTCATAGCTCTTCATACGTCTGCTTATTATGTGCTGAGACTTTCTTTTATCCTTGAGACCTACAGGGACTTACTTCCCTGTAACCCCTCTACTCCTCCTTTGGCATTATTAGAATTCTTTCCTAGCTGAGTTTTTCTGCCGAAAGATACCAGATGGAGAGATGTAGTCATTTATGATAGGTTTTTCATAGTGAGAAAGAGGAAGATTTGAAGATTGTGTCACACGAGATCTAAGCATTCAAACAATTAACTATTTCCTCCGGATTTTACTGAAAGGAAATGCGTGCTTTCAATATTAGTGAAAGGAAATATAAATAACGCCGAGTGTTTTAGGCGACTCCTCTAATCGCGTCCCAGTAATCTTGAAGGAAAACATGAGTAACGCCTCATTATTATTACAGAGCAGAGGAATTAATTCAATATTCCATATATTCCATCATTCATTTATAGAAGATTAAACTAAGTCAACGCTTACCTATTCAAACTCATGAGCACTTTAGAATTGTTCGTGAATGTTTTATATATTTGAAGCAATTCTCTTGACGATGATCTTACCTCAAATGCAGGTTAATACATGAAGCTCAACAAGTCTGACGAATATTGAAAAATCCAGACAGAACTGAAGTTTCAATCTAATGAATTATTGTGGCAGGAAACGAAATTTGTCAAATTTGTGACGGTAAGCTTGAATATGTGTCTGCGATGCTTCGCTTCAGAAGCTTGGTAACTTGTCAAAGCAGTTGAAAAAGGAAGATATATTGGGACTATGTTCACAGCAATGCATTCGAATTGAAAGGTAAGAGAATAGTAAATCGTTTCGCGTTGTTTTTAATGTAGTTTCTATTGCATGGTTCAAAATGTCCCACGAAAGTGTCCTTTTTTATTCAGAAGGCCTAACTGTTTCCTTTCCGACTGTGTCTACTTCCTAATCCTATGTTTTTGAATTATGATAAATCGAACTTCGGTAAGCAAGATGAAAGAAGGCAAATGTAGCTTCTAACTTAAAGATTAAAAAAATATAATTTCGTTTATGCTTTTTGTTAAGGTCTTGGTACGTTTCATTTTTATTGCATTCCAATGAAAAAAAAATTAAATTGAACATAAAATAGGTTCTTATAGAAATATAGGAAGGCAAATATATTAAGAATCGAGGGAGCAAAAGTAACATAACATTTATCGGCATAACCCTAAAATATATTGCCAAACTTTATTTGAAATACATTTTAGATTCCATATAATATATACAAAAGTTATATATATATATATTATATATATATATATATATATGTAAACCATATATATGTACATATATGTACATATATATATATATTTACATAATATATTTTATACATATATATATATATATATATATATATATATATGTGTGTGGGGTGTGTGGGTTGTGTGTGGTTGTGTGTGGTGGGTGTGGGGTGTCCATAATATAATAATATACCTTATTTTATATAATAATATATATATATATCTAACTACTATATAGACATATATATTAAATATAATTATTTATATATATATATAAAATATAATATATAATTGTATAATGAAATATATATTTATATAATAGAATAATTGTAATATATAGGTATATTATATATATATAAATTATATTATACTTTTATATATATTATATATAATATGTATATAATCTATAGAATTATATATAATATAAAAAATATATCTACATTTATTTATATATATTCCTTATAATTATTATATATTATAATTAGGTCTCCATATATATACATATATTTTATAATATATAATACATTATAAATATTTATATTATAGATAATATTAAATATATAATATTATTTATCTATGTTACCAGTATATATGTTAGATTATAATATATATATATAAAATCATATCCTTTTCAAAAAGTATTTCTGAAAGTCTCTCGTGTGATCTCGAATTCCATACCTGTCAACTACACTTTCTCCTTCTCTTTCGCCTCCCTTTGAGTTCAAATAACCCATCAAAACCACCACTTATGGTTTTCCGGGCGTCTGTTCACACATGGGGTTGCGTTCACTATATCCTTTTCATGAAGTTTTTATTTTTGGTAATACTCAAATTGTAAATCTTTATCAATAGAGTTACATATATATATATATATAATATATATATATATAATATATATATATACATATATATAATATATATATATATATATATATATATATATATATATATATATATACATATATCAAGCTACAAATGTCCTTTAATGTCTTATTCGTTCTACCTCGGAATTAATATATTTTTCATATATGCTTAACCGAAGGGGAATTTGTTAGAAGATAAGAGAATATTGTCGGCTCCCGGGACGCAAACCATCGAAACCAAACACATCCAGGACGACAGTGAAGCTTTAACCCTCACCTTCGGTTAAGCATATATGAAAATATATTAATTCTGAGGTAGAGCGTATCAGATATTAAAGGACATTTGTAGCTCGATGTATGCATATGAATACAGGTAATGTGATATGACTCATATAATGGCTACGTGCTGTCAAAAGCACTACAATGCTACCAAACAAAGAATACCTCCGAGAGCGACAGGTATTTGGAGGTGAGAGGCGGCATAAACTTATAGCCTTTTGCAGTGGTGGTGTTGGTTAAAGCTTCATTGTCGTCATGGATTTGTTTGGTTTTGATGGTTCGCGCCCAAGAGCCGACAATTCACTTATCGCCTAAAAAATTCCCCTTCAGTTAAGCATATATGAAAATATATTATTCTGAGGTAGAGCAAATTAGATATTAAAGGACATTTGTAGCTTGATGTATGTATATGAATCACGGTAATGTGATATGACTCATATAATGGCTACGTGCTGTCAAAAGCACTACAATGCTACCAAACAACGAATACCAGAGAGCGACAGGTATTTGGAGGTGAGAGGCAGCATAAGCTTTTAGCCTTTAGCGGTGGTGGTGTGTTGAAGCTTCACTGTCGTCTTGGACTTGTCAATAATGAGAAAAAAGATACCGGAAATAGTCAGGGCCAAAGCATTGGGGGGAGAGGGGGTGGGGGAGGAGGAAGGGTACATACTTTCCAGGTGCCCGCAGTCTCGAATCGCCCGTGTCAGCAGCTTATATATTTTAATTGGAGAATAAATATAATCAAGGATGAAGGATGCTCAAGGGGCCCATGCTCCCCTAACAATTAAGTTTATTGAACAAGATGGCGAAAACTGCTTAGACATATAGTTATGATCTTGTAATCAGTATAACATGACGAAAACTGAGTAATAGTTCACGGAAATATTAGTAAACATCAGTGGAATCAGAAAATTACAAACTACTTAGTGGGGGGGATAGTGGGGGGAGTGGGAGTGGACGGGGGTGGGGGACGGTAGAGGAAGTGTTCAGGCGGGGCCCAGTTTTTATGCTATAATGCTATATTATAGTACCGGGTCCTGAAATGATGATGCTTAGGCCAATGGAATAGTGCATAATATGGCCATGAGCAGATCACAATTGGTTTGTTAAAAACTGCAGGTACTAACATATTTTCGCTGCGCTGTGGATATGGTTCAAATTTCGCTAGCCAGCCAGTGGTGTAGGAAGACAATAATACGGCAAGAGGCTATAAATTCACCGGCTACTCCTGTAAAACTATAAATACCTTGTTTTACATCATCACGTATGTATTAGTCCAGATTTTTATTATATTCATCATTTTTTCCATTTTAGTATATTCATATAAACGAAAAGGAAAGCATGGCATTTAATATAAAGAAACGGGGCAATTGAATCTTTATGCTTAACCAAGAAGGTTACCAGCTAAAAAGAAGAAGAAAAATAAACATTTTCTTACTTAACACGAAATGCAACTAAACACTCTGAAATGATAATGCATGGAATGTATAAATGAAAAAGTTAACAATCCTCAAGAATGAATCTAAGACTGAAAATGAACAGACAGGACATGTAATGACGCTTCTCTTTTCGCCATTACACGTGCGCGGTAACACTTGAATTCTTCGAATTGTTATCCAGAGAATGTAAAAAACAGGCTCTCGTGGAAAACAGCTCCGGTTACAGTTCATGATATTTGCTTGGGAGTGTGTGGTTGCTGTATCAGCTTTTTGATCTAATGCATTCCGGAGACAATTCAATAAAATTAGAAATAGAATGGTTACCATTGAAGTCAGCTAATTTCACACACACACAATATACATATAGTGTATGTGTGTGCAACAGGCTGTTTTGAATAATGCTATGAAAATTTACGTCAGTAAATATTTAATAATATGCACTGTGTTACAGTGCACATCTATTTGCCTCTTACTTAAAAAAAATTCAAGCTATACACTCATAATTATGTCCAGGTTACCAGCAAAAAGTATTAAAGACTAATACATGATCTGAACAAAATACGTGGAACATCGGCAATTTGTATTTTTTCCTCTCTCTCTCTATCTCTCTCTCCTCTCTCTCTCTCTCTCTCTGTCTGTCTTCGTTAGAATCGTGCGCGCGCAGACCAATGATGTCACAGTTTCCCGTGCTCCTCCTGCAGTGCAGCGGATGAAGTCTTGTGAGAGCGTGAAGTGCTGTGGTTCATCCTACGGTTATAAGATCTACGGTAGTGCTTAAGTAGTAGAGTAGCTGGTTGAAATATAGTGGAAGCTACGAGTATTGACACTAGTACTAACAAAGAAGCATGAAGATCAAAACAGAATATGTGAGGCATTTCAATATTACGAAAATGAGAATTTAACCTATTCTAGAAGGTCGCTATGTTTGTCACACAGGAGGGTGAGTCCAATGCCCTTTTAGCTAAAGAAATTGAACTGCTAGCACTATCGTAACTGAAACCCCCAATTTCTGCTACAGCACTCTTGTAATTGAAACCGCCGATGATTGGGTGTACAGCAAAACATATATAGGTCTCGTTTCCATTTGGACGAAGGTTTTTTATAAAATAAAATACAATATGGGAGTTTACTTATGCACGTAAAATACTGTATGGAATATAAGAAAACTACTAAAACGAAGGAAATGCAGTGCTAAGAACATCCATGGAACATAACTATAGGAATGTATGTCATAACATGAGGCATAGGTTTACATGTAGTACAGTGGGGCTCAAATCTCATGCGACATAATTCTTTTTGTATCGTCCATATTCTCAGACTCAACGTGATGTTGCCAAGTAGTGCTATTTTTTTTTCTTTTTTTCATTTGTAATGTCATTCATGTCGAAAAGTGTGTGAATTCACAGCTAGCCTTTTCCTTATGGTTAAATAGATATGATCCCTTTTATGCATTGGTATAATCATAATTTGTGTGATTTGAATTGATTTTTTTTTTTTATCTTTATGTTGCTCAGTCCAAGTGTGCTGTGATAAGGTAGCGGTGCCAGCAATGAAAGCACACTTTACATGCGTCCTCGGACTCGTCAACATAACCATGGTCTGCAGCATTATGACAGTAGACCTAATAAGCTCAACAGTCATAACAACAATTTCAATGTAGGAATATGAATTAAAACAAGTTTTATTTGAATGTTCAAGATTTCGGCTGCGTTTAAGCTGCCTGTATGTTGGAAAATGTTTGATAGGCCTACAAAATAATCTAAGCCATCTGAGATGTAATGTTTACTCATGAATTTATCTGTAGAGATCACCTGTTCTTTGAAGAATATGAATTACAACCAGTTTTCTTTGAATGTTGAAGTTTCAGGCTGTGTTTAAGCTGCCTGTATGTTGCAAAATGTTTTATAGACCTAGAAAAATAATCTAATCTTTCTGAGATGTAATCTTTACTATTGTTTTTATTTGTAGAGATTACCTGTTCTTTGAAGAATAAAAGATGATGATGATGATTTTGGTTATATGGAGAAGATGCCTATAATTGAAATATCATAAGTATCAATATCAAGGCATATGGAACACTGGTTTTTCAAAACTGGTTTACAATATTATTTTCTTAAAAGTCCTTCTACTCGCTTTTGATGTATTAATTTATTCTTTCATAAGGTAACTTGAAGTGCAAGAATGTGTAGATTACCTCATTTGCATTCTGGGGCCAGAAATTGTTAATATAGAGATGTGAATGTTAAGCGAAAATAAAGTAAAGAAATCTAATACCTAAGCCTAGGGAATAAAAAAAAAATATCTTGGCTTTGACAAATAAGTGAATATTTGCTAGTATGCTATCAGTTTTGAAATATTAAGAAAGATAACAAATAATTATGTATGAAAATACAAATATTCCTTAAACACATAAAGTAAATGTTTTCAAGATAATTTAATGGTCGCTACTCATTGTAGACCTACTTATATACCAGGTGGTTGTTGTTGCCACCGACATTGATACGTCACACATGCTCCCCTCACACGTTGATGTCGATGGGCGCATTCTACTTTTGTATATGCATATTTACATTTTCTCAGCGTTGAGGGTAAAAAAAAATATCAAATAGGACTATTTAAAATTTTATGTTTGCTTTGCAAGCATTATTAATGTTACAATTTTTTATTTATTTATTTAACATTTGAACTGAGGTTTGATGGCGACTTGGTTTTGGTCAAATGCTTCAGCAATGAGTGAACGAAAGTTTTGAAATTGTTTCGTAAGGGTTTTTCTGAAATTTGGCTACACGTGACATTTTTCTTACAATTTTCAAATATATGACAGATTTCACTCTATGAAGCATATTATGGCCTTAGCGTATGCGATAATCGCGTTTTCGCATTGAAATAAAGGATAAATATGGAGCATGCTAGGTTGCCAGTTAGTGAATTTTGAACGAAATCCTATGGAGTCATGTCGCATGAGATTTGAGCATCACTTTACATCAGTACACATTCTACGTGTATCAGCTTATATTATTTCTAGACAAAATTAAAGCGAGACCACTGTGCATAAAATTTTACCAAAGCATCGGATATGGATCATATTTTGGAGGAAATAGCTATTTGAAGCCACGGCCTAATAGGCAAAAATTTGCAGTGATGTATAATGTTCATAATTAAGGCATTTAATAGAGTAAGTCAAAGACATTTAAATGGAAACTTAGCTACCTTGTAGTAAGCCTCACGAGAGGCCAGCTGTGAACGTTATCTTGGATATCAGACGTAATAGTAGGGTTCCCAGTAGTATGATAATGATCGTAGAAACACAAAATATTTGACCCTCTTGTACAATAAGTATTAAAGGAAAGGCTAGGGAAATCATTGCTGAGAATTCCGATAATATTACGTTTCTATTGGTGATACCAATGACAATATTATAGGAAAGGAATTTGGTAGTGATACATATAGCAATATTGCTATTTTCATTACAATTCTACGTTGACTATAGGAGTGCATTATAGTTATATCGCAATTTCTATTTACCACTTTTTCACTATCAGTTATACAAAACCTTTGGAATTGTGTAAAATACAATCATTGAAATGAAAATACGAATATTTAGAGGTTTTTGGTTAGATATTTATGCCCGATATACCTGGTTAAGTATAAACTCAGTTTCCTCAGACACTAAGCTGATTACCCTTCGTGGACTGGGGGGTTCAAAATTACCTAGAAGACTAATGGGGTCCTCACGGACCCATTCTTTTGAGTCAGATAAATACACTATGTATGAACTCAGATTTGCTAAACTTCAGGCCTTTTATGATGAAACCCAATATCCTTTCTGCATATATTTGTAAAAGAAAAAAGTTCCCATTTGTGTGTAAGAAAAAAAGTGAAAAAATGCCTTTATTTAACAGAATTACAATTCTCCTCAATTAAACAAGTAAATTTAGCAAGTAATGACAAAAAAAAAAAAAAAGACATACAGGCTATTGTTTTGGTTCTTTTTGACACAATGCGACTTACACATCAAGCAAATTTGATATGAAATCTTTACAAATAAAGTTACAACGTGCATCACACACTGGGTCACCACATGATGTGCACGATTTTTTTTTTTTTTTTGTCCAGCTTCCCCGGACACGGACGGAATAACGCCTTTTCTTGGTTTCTTGTAGCTGGGTTGTAGAGGGTAGTGCTGTCTTCCTCACTCATGAAGGCTTTCATACATTGAATTATATGCCTTGGGAAATTAGCTCGTAAATCTCTGAAACGCCGCTGGATCTGTGGCTTACAAAGTGTTCAGCTAAGTCAGAGACAAAATTCCTGCGCTTTTGGTTTCCAGTATAGACATTAGAATTTTCTTCCATGAAACATACAGCAGCATTATATCCTGCAACATCAATCATCCAGTAAAAAATAACCAATGTCCATCTATTGGTTGATTCTTTTACATGCCAAGTTCTTGACTAATAGGTGTAAGGTATCACCCCACCTTTTGTTGCATTATAGTCCAAAATCATATCGGCTTTGAAAGGTTCATCGTCTTGTATCACATTGTCATTAATGCATTGTGATCAGTAAAATTACTGCCTTATTGATCTTCGGGACTAGCTGCATATCATAAGATGGTGATCTTTGCTGAAGCCAAACTTTGTGATTGCACTTTGGGATACCGCGATGCTTGAAATGATAGGGTATTTGATGTTTATTTTTCCTAAGTGTTCCCAAGAAATTACTTCAGAAATAATATATGGAAAAATTATTTGATATGTAAAATTAGGCAGAGTGCTGTAAGCTTAGAAAACACATAGTTTTTAGAATTGCACCGAAACAAAATAGAGAAGAATTAGGGACACGGAAGACCGATGGGGTTCATACGGACCCCAGAGGTATATTTTTTAGCTGTCATTCCCTTAAAATGATATTCCAAGCTATTAACACTTGTGAATATTCATAAACCACTAATGATAAAATCAATCGCATATGGGTATTTCTTAGTAGATAGCGAAAGAGATATGTCATACCAAAGACTCACTGGGTGTCTCAGGGACCCCACCAGTCCACGAAGGGTTAAACAGCTCTAGGCCTGGCCCGAAGGATTAGATATTTTTTACGTGGCTGGGAACCAATTGGTTACTTAGCAACGGGACCTACAGCTTATTGTGGGATCCGAATCACATTATATCGAGAAATGAATTTCTATCACCAGAAATTAATTTCTCTGGTTCCGCGTTGGCCGAGCCGAGAATCGAACTTTGGACCACCAGAATGGTAGCCGAGCGCGAAATCCACTGATATACCCGGTAACCTAGCATAATAATACACACCTCTGCTTCACCTGGGCCTAGGACAACAAAGGAAAGAATCGTATGCGTCTTATGCTAAATATTAATAAGTGGTTAATAAGGCGATACACAAGCACCAAACGATTTAAACAAGAGGACAGCGGGTGACCTTTATAGCGGTAATACTTGAATGGCAAGTATGAAAAGAGAGTATACGTACACATATATAGGTATGTACCATACCTATATGTGTACGTATACGGCATACGTATTTATGCACATTCTATCATCCTCTTCCCTAATGTCGGAATATGAATAATAACAAAATGATGATTATGCTAATAAGAAAAATTATAATAACTGTAATGGATATTAATGTGATTATTATCATAATGATTAATAATATCATTACGGATACTTTTCATGGCCGTGTGCAAAGGGGAAAAACAAAGTATGGTATATAATACGTTTTTATTCATTGGCACAATACTGGTCTTTATCCATACAGACCCTACGACCGTGTGGCAAATTTCGTGGGCACCTGAACGATACTTAACTTATCCTTGAAACTCCAGGGTAACAATGGTTTTCACGCAGAGTGGTAGACGTGGTGTTCATGTTTCAAGTTAAACGTGAGTTGTGCCATGGAACTGTATTACACTATTAATAGTCTCATTTTTAGGTCTATTCCCTAGTTTGTTTTCCACTTAGGAGGTGTAAGTGAATACTGTTACTACTACTACCAATATCTGAGTCTAGTAAAGTGCGACATACTACAGTATAATAAGTTCCGGAGGACCTTCGGCAATGGACGTTTTACTAGCCTCTATCTACGAGCCTGCTAGGTTAGCCAAGTATCCCTTTAAAATTCTTTGATTTATTCTGATAATTGCCTTAATTATCAACATTAGATATCACTGCATATTTTTTCCCAATTAGGCTGTGGCTTCAAATAACTATTTCCAAAATACGATCTATTATCTGATGCTTTGGTAAGATTTTATCTAAGAAAATCAATTATACACGACCCTTGAAATATACAGTAATGCCCCGATAACCCCTAATACAGTCATTTGATTGCAACTAATATCTTAGCTAAAAGGATACATTTCCAGTTGCTCCTGCAATGTGCTTTAAAACCTAGTCTTGTGCGTTAGACCTAACCTAGTTAGGCTTAGCTTTAAACTGGGGACATTTACTAAACAGTTGACCTAAAATTGTTAAAAATGCTTCTCTCAATCTCATTCTCGTTATGCCCAACTTTTGCTTGACAATATTGACGTCTCACACTCATTATCTCGCTTCTCTGTTAACACGAACAGAACTCGCCATATGACATTCCTCGAGGAGAGGAGTTTGTGACTTCCCCACCGCTGAGTGCTTCGGGAGATCACTTGAGCAGTCAGTTGTTAACGGCCAGTTCAGAATGTCTAGTCTGTTATCTTAGGAAATAGCTAAATGGCAACATTTCGCCCTGTAAAGTTTTTCGTTTTATGATATTAGCACATTTTGGCCTAGGACGGGTGTCAATGGAAACACCTGAGAATGGGTATAATATATTTCGTTCCATATTTCCACACAACGTCGTAAGTTTTAGGTAGAAGTGGTATGCGCATAGCTATATAGCTCTCGATTGGCTGAAATTAATGTTTCCGATATTATAGGCTTACAATGATAAAGATGCAAACTATTCCCTCAGTAATATTTCTGAATTCTTAAACAAAGAACCCTCATGCCTACTTGAACAGATCATGAACGAGACCATTAACATGAAATATGACTGTCTGTGAGGCTTGGGAAGGGGAATAGAAGAGCTACTGTGTAGTATTGGCTGTAAGGGACGAAATTTCAGTTCATGATGGCAATCGCATTGTGGTTTTCTTTTTTAAAAACACTTTGCATATTTACATGTTTTTTCTTTGTTATACAAATTATTATAAAAGCCCAGTGATTGGGCACTTTCAGTACTAATAATCAATTAACTGTTGAAACCAAAAGTTTGAAATTCCATTCAGTCCCAGCCCAGTGTTGATGACATACCCATGCATATTTTTTTTATTGTCGGATATTGGAACGATATTTAGATAGAATGAATTAATGACGGTTACAGTAAAGATTAATTTTGACTGGAATGTAATTAATATGTGCGTAACACAAGGCCAGTAAAATAAGATTGGCGAACAAGTAGCATAGGCCTATCTTCACTGACCTTGCTTCATATTCTAGCGGTAAACAGTATTAAAGATTATTTGTCAGTTTACGAACTTTGTTTTGATAATAATGTTATATTTATCAGCATATAACAAACTGTACGTAAAGACTGAATAATATGAGAATCTTGGGATGTGAACGTTTTGTGATCATAGGTCTAACGGTAGACTGGGCCATAATTATGAGATAATTCATAATTACTATAATCTCATCGTTTGTTTGTTTATTCTAGTTAGACTGTTTGATATAAGCTCGTCTTTTGTGTACTTCTGTTGGTATAATCGATACAATCGGCATGTTTATTATTTGTAAAAGAAAGGGCGAGGGTTCTTTGTTTATATAAACATTCATTTACATTATTGAAGAAATCTTTATATTTATCAGAATAAACCAACAATATCGGAAAACGTTAGCAATTCACGTGCTATCTATGCGCATGTGCCACATCTTCAGCCGTGGGTGAAGTGGTTGAAATGAACCGACTATAGTACGTTTCAACAATTAGTTTATTTTGTCCTATACACATATGGCACTTTAATAATAATTGTTAAAGCCACACTATCACAACACTAGAAAGGTTATTGTACAATATCTGGGTTGCAGATTTGAACGCCCTAAAATTACCATTGCAAGTGCATCTTGGCTAAAATAACGCTTCAGATAACTTTAAATAATGGTATCTGGTTAACACTTAGTTATATATATATATATATATATATATATAGATATATATATATATATATATATATATATATATATATATATATATATACATACATACATACATACATACATACATACATGCACACATACTACATACATACATACATACATACATACATACATACATATATATATATATATATATATATATATATATATATATATATATATATATATATATATATATATATCCCACTCCCTCTTCATGTCTTCCCATCTTCTCTGCCACTATAATATATGACCCCCTTGTCCATCTCACACTCCCAACTTCCAGCCATCTAATCTCTTGTAGGGCAGCTATTTGTATATCATATCTTTCCAGCTCATTTCCAAGTACACTCGACAAGAAAAACTGAAGATACAGTTTTCATTAGCTTTCGTTCATCAAATTTCCCATTTGTTTTACTGAAAAGACATAATATCGCTAAATTTAATCTAGAATATGAAAATACACTGCAAATTATATCATATTAGTTAAAACTGCAAAACAAAACCGTTCAGATATTTAAAAACACGATATATGTCCGAAGTAAGTTGGAATTTCTCAGATGGATTCGTTCATAGAGATCTGGTAGATAGAATGTGAATTTCTGATTGTAGTACTATGTATCACGACGACAATACATATATACTCGTTTTCCTTCATGAACGGGGATATTATTGTATCATTGTAAGTGGTGAATGCAATTATTTTTAGCTTCTTCCTACAAACTCATGTTTGTATTCCAAAGCGTTTAATGTTAGCTGAAGTCAAGGGCAGCCAATGTTGCTAGGGCTAAGGTAGGTTGAGCAAATCTAGTTGCATCCGCAAGAGCGTTTTCTATGATGTGGAGGAGCCCTAGAACTTCGAGCGGGAAAGCGCAAGTCACTGGATACTGGCTTACGTAACGGATTTCACACCTTGATTACTTTGAAGTTGACATGGATCGAATGGTAGTTGATGTTTACAAAGCTACCGTCTTTAAACATAAATCTTTATCAAGGTTATAGTAGCATGTCAGCTCAAAGATGTTCTGGCTATATGCTCCCATTACAAAGCAGTTCGTAGTAGCCTACAGCCCTACACGACTGCATTCTTTGCTGCAAGGCTGAAAGATCTCCTAACACACAGCATTATTTGCACGATATAAAACTTTAATTGCCTGTGCAATACATATTGAGTTATTTGTGGTAATAACTATTTTTACTTAACACAGCTTTTTTCGGGAATTATTTGTGGATGAAACCCGATTTTCAAAAGTAAAGATTATATATATATATCAAGAGAGCAAGAATGACCTCAGCCTGTGTCTAAAATTTTCCACGTCTTTTTACAATCTTTGAATGTTATGGCAACTGTCGAATGAAATCAATATTAGGGTATGAATTTCTTAGAGAATTGACTTGAAATATTATGATCCTTCAAATTTTATCTAGCATAGTGCAGCACGATCTTGGCAGTCATATCATCCCGTTTTCCCAAGTATCTGTGCACCGACTCACCGCTCTTTATTCTGCCTTTCCCCGTCACAAGTCCGTCACCAATACTATAATTTCTCTCTCTCTCTCCACTTCTAAAACGAACTTTAAAAATATATATTACCACTCAATCTTCCAATGAAAATATAATGAAATTAAGTAGTTATAAATAGGCCTAAGCTTTCACGTAAGCAGATTTTGTTCTCTCTCTCTATCTCTTTTAAAACACATTTGAAAAATATTATCACTCAATCTTTCAAAGTAAATATAATGAATTAAGTATCTACAGATAGGCCTATGCTTGTGCTCTCTCTCTCTCTCTCTCTCCTCTCTCTCTCTCTCTCTCTCTCTCTCTCACTTTTAACACACATTTGAAAAAATATTATCACTCAATCTTTCAAAGTAAATATAATGAATTAAGTATCTCTATAGATAGGCATATGCTTGTGCTCTCTCTCTCTCTCTCTCTCTTCCTCACTTCCAAGTTTCTCTCTCTCTCTCCCCACTTTTGAAACATTTGAAAAAAATATTGTCAATCTCTCAAAGTAAATATAATGAATTAAGTATCTCTATCGATAGGCGTATGCTTGCGCACTCTCTCTCGATCGTCATAATATTTCTTTCTTTACTGTATTGTTCCTCATGATTTCCACAAGTACTGACAAAATTTTAAAAACACACTTTCTCTCATTGTTTAAGATCGTCTTCAATTATGCATGAATGTTACGTCAGTTTCGTGTCAAACATCACTTATAAATAAGGTTTCACAGTAGGTTTTAAAAAAGGATGATCGATACCCTGAACTGACGTTACCAAACCAACATTTACGAATAATATAGAGCCTGTTCTACATTCAAGTATAAATTATTAAAGGACTCTACAGAATCTTTATGGTCTAAAGTTAATGGAAATTAGAAAGCGACAAAACGCAATGATTTTGAAGCTCCGCCCCCTTTCTAGAGTTTGCCAGGTGTGGCATTATTGAACACTATATGTCCGAAGATTTAAAAAAACTGTATCTTAACATTCCTTGACCGAGTGTACATCAGCAAATCCCCCTCTGTATACACTTCGTACATTCCAATTTATGGTTTTTTTCCAGCTCATGATCCTATTCGTTCCTGAGTCATCAACAAGTGGTACAGGCCTATTCACTTCTTGTACGGTTTCTGTAGCAATCTAGGTTTTTACAGGAAAGGGTTGTTAGCCCCTCCTTAACCTTCCCCACCCCTTTCTCCGGGCTTAGGATTCTGTGCCGGTCCTAAGCCCGGAGAAATGGGGAAGGTTAGGGAGGGGCTAACAACCCTTTCCTGTAAAATCCTAGATAGCTACAGAAACCGTACACGAAGTGAATAGGCCTGTACCACTTGTTGATGACTCAGGAACGAATAGGATCATGAGCTGGAAAAAAACCCATAAAGTTTGTTACTTGGAATGTACGAAGTTTGTACAGGGGAGATTTGCTGATGTACTTGGAAATGAGCTGGAAAGATATGGTATATAAATAGCTGCCCTACAAGAGATTAGATGGCTGGAAGTTGGGAAGTGTGAGATGGATAAGGGGGTCATATATTATAGTGGCAGAGTAAGATGGAAGACATGAAGAGGGAGTGGGATTTTATATTAGTAAAAAGATAAACACTGCTGTTGTGGAATTTGAGGGTATAAGCAGCAGTATAGCCAAGAATAAGGATGACTGCTAAACTTGGTTTAAAATCACAGTAATAAACATTGCATGCCCCTACAGAGGGGACAGTGAAGAAGATACCAAAGATCGATGGTATGGTGAAGTTCAGTAGGCTTTAAACAAGTACCAGGGCATGATATGCTGATAATATTTGGGAGATATGAATGCTAAAGTAGGTAAAGAAATAGCAGCTTTTATGGGAACTATAGGCACACATAGCTTACATGAAAAATAGTAATGACAATGGGATTAGACTGGCAACACTAGCCACAGAATACAATTAGTAGTAGGAGGCACTCTGTTCCCACACAAAGAAAAAACATAAGGGCATTTGGCTTTCTCTGATGGAGATACAACCAATCAAATTGATCACTTTTTAGTCAAAAGGAAATTTAGATCAGACCTGAGGATGTGAGAGCATACCGAGGGGCGGATTGTGATTCAGATCATAACATGGTGGAAGCAAAAATATTTATAAAATTAACAACAAAGAGAAAGAATGGAGGGCAAACAGCTATGATAAGATACCGAGAAACTGAAGGAAGAGGAAACAAGATTGCAATATCAGGTTGAAGTAGAGAACAGATTTGCAGCATTAGAGGTGGATGATGATGTAAGTTGGAACCAGGTAAAACCTATAGTTTTTGGAAGCAGCAGAGAGAACTGTTGGCAGGACGAGGCAACGGAGAGGAGAGCGATGGTTTAATGAGGAATGCAGAGAGGCAGCCCAAAGAGAAGAAAAACAGATTAAAATGGGTAGAGGATAGGGGAAATGCAGAGAGGAGAAGGATATATACAAGAGGGAATACCAGGCCAGACTAGAATGGTGCGCAGTAGATTGATGATCTTTTTAGTAGCTAGAGAGGAAATTGAAGAGAGATGGGATAGAACATTTAGAACCTTGTTAAATGAAACAGCACTTCCTGAACAGCCTGGGGAGAATGGAGAAATTATATTGGGAGAGGATGTTGAGGATCCAAACCACAGAGGAAATTCTAGAAATAATAAATCACCTAAAGAATAATAAGTCTGCTGGCATTGACGAAATTAGTGCAGAACTACTGAAGTATGGAGGAAGACAACTACAAGAAGCAATGGCAAGAATTGTGATTGGAATTTGGAGAAGAGAAGAAATGCCTGAGGAATGGGAGGAGGGACTGTTTGTGCCAATTCACAAGAAGGGTGATAGAACAAAATGTGGAAATTATAGAGGCATTTGTCTGTTAACTGTCGGATATAAGATTGTAGCTAAGCTGTTGTACAATAGACTGAAGAGACACAGTGAGATCATAGTAGGGGATTACCAAGCAGGGTTTAGAACGTCTAGATAAACCATAGACCAAATATTTATTGTAAGGCAGATCCTTGAAAAATATTTGGAATATGATAAAGACTCTTGGCATGCCTTATAGATTTTAAGCAGGCATATGACAGTATACAACGAGAGGCATTGTGGAGGATACTGAGAGAATTCAGGATACCGGAGAAGCTTATACGCCTAACAAAAATGTGTTACAGGAATATGAGAGGCAGAGTACGGATTGGAGGGGAAGTAACGGGTCCTTGAAATTGACAACGGTTTAAAGCAGGGATGCGCACTGTAACGATTCTCTTTAACCTAGTGCTGGAATAGGTCATGAGACAAACAACCACAGGGTAATTAAGTAGATCTTGGGGCGGCTAGGTGTGAGAGATTAGCTTATGCAGATGATACTGACTTTTGTGGTGAAAACATCCAGGAAATTGATAGAAAAATAAGCATTTTTAGAGAAGCTGCAAATCAAGCTGACCTGGAAATAAATGAGGCTAAAACAAAAATCTGGCCTGGAAATAAATGAGGCTAAAACCAAAATCTGGAAGGTTTCAAGGCAGGAGAGGATACTGGATAACATCAAGTGTGGAAAATAGAGTAAGAGAAGAACGATAAAATTAAGAATAGTAGCAGCAGACAGATGTAGTTGGGCTTTAGCCAAAGTGCTCATTAGTAATATCTTATCAAGGAGAACACAAGTGAAGGCCTATACAACCATTATTAGACCCGTGTTAACGTATGGTTGCGAAACCTGGAGGCTGACAAAGGATCTGGAACGAAGATTGGAAGCGTTTGAGAATGGAATCTTGAGAAGTATATGTGGACAGTCTTTGATGCGGAGATGGGGCAATGGAGAAGAAGACATAATAATGAACTGAGGGAAATGACAGAAGTACCCTTATAACAGGCACGATTATGGCTCAAAGACTGAGGTTGGCGGGGCACGTGGCCAGGGCTCATGAGGATAGACTAATAAACAAGATTACTCGAGGACAACCAGAGGGCAGACGACCTCCAGGAAGACCCCCGCATGAGATGGTCTGATAACATAAAAAAGGGACATGACAGAGCTTGGAGTGAATGGTCCAGGGGATTGGTGGGATGTTGCACAGGACCGTGGTCGTTGGAAGCTTCTTGTAGTGGCGGCAAAGAGCCATGGAGGCCTCAGCCAGTGGAGTGAGTGAGTGAGTGAGTGATATATATATATAATATATATAATATATATATATATATATATATATATATATATATATATATATATATATATATATATCGTCTGTTGCGTTTTTAATATTTACATTCATTGGCATGCGTATATAAGCTAAGAGGTAGAAGGGGAGTGAAAAGCACGACGTAAATCAAGGTAGGTTCGTGGGCAAAAAATTGACAACTATCTGCATAAAATCATGAAACAAGTTCTCTGCCCAGTTCACTTTTCCATCTCTATTTTCGTAGACAGTTGACATTTGAAATTAGAGTCCATGTGCTATATTTGCAATGGAAAAGTATACTCTTTATTAATAATACAAAAAAATGATTTACTTTCAGGACTGTCCGTGATGCTGAGTCACTGACACTTGATGCCACGAAACGCACTAAGCTTCATCCCAAGGTGAATGCATTTTTTATATAATGTTATTTTGCTGTTGTGCCTAATACTGCAATTCTTTGATGTAGCAACAAGTGTTTAATGCAGTGGACACTGCTCCAGTAGTATATTTCAGATGAGGACTAGTAATAATGAATTCAGTAGAGTCCAGGGTATTTCCGTCTTTAGAACATATAAAATTGTCCCCATAAATAATTAACGTAAATCTCCCTGTTCAGTGGTTTACACTGATGACGACGGACTCGCTGCAGTTAACGAAATTGAGTACAAATTTAAGGGTGTTTTGTTTCGTTTCCGTAATTTTATATTTTATATTTTATAATATGACCTTTGCAATATGAACGTTATTTTTAAAGATATGTTTTTCGAGTAATTATTTATAGTGGATATTACCATATTCTTTTGTAAACATTTTATATGAATTTGTCTGATGCTGTGTAGACACACACACATAAATATTATATATATATATATATATATATATATATATATATATATATATATATATATATATATATATATATATATATATATAATATATAATGAATGGCATTGTCGCTTCTAGAAAGTCGGATCTTTAATAAAAAGAGTATGGCCAGCAGAAACTTCAGCATTTTTTTTTTTCGTTAAAAACTTTATTTTCATCGAACGCCTACGTTTCGGGATACAAATCCCATCTTCAGGGCTAAAAACAAGGAAAAAATTAAATATATATATATATATATATATATATATATATATATATATATATATATATATATATATATATATATATATATAGATCTTATTTTTTAAATTTGTGGATACCAATGCAAATGCAGATATTTGATTCGCTTTCGAAACCAGGTTTATATTTATAATAACCTAATTGAAACTTGAATCTTCCTATTTCGAGGCATATTCTAACTCCTACTAATACTGATGAAACTCCATTGCAATACTGAAAGCATTACCGTTTGAACAGTTGAAGAATATCTCTCTCTCTCTCTCTCTCTCTCTCTCTCTCTCTCTCCTCTCTCTCTCTCTCTCTATATATATATATATATATATATATATATATATATATATATATATATTCCCACGTACATATACATATAGTACAGTTCTAAGATATGGAGCTCTTGCTTGGTAACACTGCATCCCGGGTTTTAAACAGTTACCTATGTGTAAGTTTTAGGTAAATAAAAAGATGTCTGGGTGTACATTTGCAACTGAAAAGTGTTTTTAATAATTTTCTGCATGCAAATTACAACCGTTAATATTCGAAATAGGATATTGTTATTATGTTGAATGTAAGCTGCCTTTTCGGGGTGGGTGGTGGCGAATGGAACAGCCGGCGCAGTGGCGGGGAAAATTGCTTCTCTCGCTGTTCACTACTGCAAGATGTCAACTTATTGGACCACACCTATTCTGCTACTAAGCTACGTAGTATTACTTCATTACACGTAAGTATATCAGCATATACTTTTAATTTTTATAAAGTGCGTTTTAGCCAGATACGATATGACGTAACTTGGTTTGGCATCTATTTAATGGAATTTGCGTCTGGCTGTTCCATTCGCCAACCCGAAAAGGCAGCTTACATTCAACAATAATAACAATATACTATTTCGAATATTAACGGTGTAATTCGCATACAGTAATATTTTAAACACTTTTCAGTTGCAAATGTACACCCAGATATCCATTATTTTACCTAAAACTTACACATAGCGTAACTATTTAAAGCCCGGGACGCAGTGTTACCATGCAAGAGCACCACAGGCAGGTGGACGGATGGAAAAAACCGGAGTATAGTAACTCGAACAATAGAAGACGATTGAAAGAGGAAGTACATTTTAAGGTGGTCCTTAAACTACATTTATTGCGACGTTTCAAAACACCAAGGTTTCATTTTCAAGCTATAAAGACAAAAAACAAGAAATTAACATAAAGAGCGCTGAGATGCAAATAAGACATAATACATGACCGGCAAAACACAGCTCACGTGAGATAAAGAATTGTCCAGGAGGACTGCGCGCTCAATTGGGGAATAAGTTTGTTTAATAACAAGGACGCCAGGATTCTCAATAATTTGCCATTCGGTGCCCGTCGCAATATTTCAAAATCTTTGTATTGTGTATTATGTTTACATTTATTGGCGGGTTGTTTGATGTTGGAAACAAGTAATTGTCTGAATAAAGTCTCTGTGCCCATCTGTAATTCCTTCGCTTTGTTGTTTGCGAGAGAATTTTTCATTGGAGAGAAATGTTGCAAGTACGAGCAAAGGAGTGGGATGCAAAGTAATGATTTTTCCTCATAGTTATTTGTAATTTCATATTTGATGTTGAAATCTTAACGACATTCCCTTTTTAAGTGAGGTCGTGCCATATCCTCTGATACTAGTATTCAATAACGAGAACCATTTCAAGTAATAGAAAGATGTCTTCAGAACTCATCGCCGAAAAATCGCCTGTAAAAGACACCCATGCACGCGCAAGGCTCGTATCAATATGCATGAAAGCCGGGGTTGATAAACCATAAAAGTTTGAAGCCATCTCGTATGCAGATGAAAACTGGTGATATAGCCGAGTCTAGTATGGACCTGAATACAGTGGCAGCTATTCCATCATAAAGCAACGTAATGTTATGTTCCAATCATACAATTTGATATGTTATGTATCCTATAATACTTCCTCTGGCAATGACTCTCTGTAGGTCATAACATTTTCATCCATTTCTTAAAGGTTTCACATATTGATAACGGCAAAGGTTATTCTTCGAAGGTCCTTTATATTGTGTATTAGTACGACGCGACTGTTACAGTGATGTGGCAGTTACAATAAAACTCATATTCAGAATATATGTTTGAAATCTAACTTAAACATTTTAATGAAACCCGACACAAATCTTAGTTAACTTATAAGGGCTATACTGAGAGATTTACTTAAGATCAGTGAATACACAAGCCTTTTTTCAAATAGCTTCTAAAGGTTTCGAGTCTGTGTTTGACTTAGAGAACACCTAGAGAGATAGGGAACACCTAGTGAGATAGGAAGTGTGTGTGTGTGTGTGTGTGTAAAAGATATCCTGGGAGTTTCGATGTTCTTCCGTTTCATATCCCAAGCGTTTCCATATCTTGTTTTTATTTCGAATCACTTTTTGTATTGGGGTCAGATGTACAATACTAATCTGCAAGTTAATGGGTGCCATCTAAACTATGTTATTTCCTCTGAGATATTTCATGTTACGAAACTATCTTATATACGAAGATGTTGGGTGGTAACATTTTAGCTCACCATTAATTCATAGACAAGGTAGTATTAAGGTGAACTGTTACCACTTATGATACATGAATCTTTCAGAGTACATGAAACAGCGATCGATCATTCTTTCGCTGCTTTTGTTCCATTCACAATATTTCGTTAATGTTTTTTATACTCATAGACAGCTTTGCTTGCATACCGGTATCAGCTTCCGTAATTCTGCTAAATTTTTAAAATCCTCTAAAAAGTAGCTTACTGGTTACATTAAAAAAAATCGACTGTAGTTTCAGTAAAAACTTGTCGTCTTCCCTTGGTACTTGAAATTTTTGAAGAATTACGGGAATCATGTTTTTCAAAATTACAAAAATATTTCTCTCGCAATAAACCCATATCTCCAAAATTATGTAAATATTTTTTCGAGTTTTTGTAACCTTTGCTGCTTATTGTTAGTTCTCGGCAGTTCCTGTTATAGGAACTGAGTTAAATATTCAAGGAACGAACATTTTCAGCATTTACCGACTTCAGTGTCATATTGTTTGTTTACGGTATTGACACGAGCGAATATTTGTGTGTGTTGTGTGTGTGTGAGCGAGAGAGAGAGAGAGAGAGAGAGCGAGAGAGACGGAGAGATAGAGAGAGAGAGAGAGAGAGAGAGAGAGAGGAGAGAGAGAGAGTGAGGCGCCCAATCCGACGTGTCAATGCTATGCTGTATGTTGGGGGATTTACCTCTTGGTTTTTGGTAGTACTAGGATTCAGTTCAGAGATTCAAAGATTTTTAAAATAAATACCTGTCAAGTTCTACTGTAATGTAATAAAATGAATGCGCCCCATCTATACATGTGTTACGCATGGCTGCATGGAGATGTAGGCTAACAAAATATTTTTTATATATATGTGGTTATACGTTTTGAACGGTTCAGACAAGCATGTACTATATATCTTTCCCCGTCAGTGCACCACGTGCGGCATTACTTAAGGTTCTTTGCAACGACCCTTTGGGCCTTGGCTGCAAATCCTTTCATTCCTTATACTGAACCTCCGTTCGGATTCTTTCTTCCATCTTACTGTCCACCCTCTCCCAGCAATTGATTCATAGTGCACCTGCTTTGAGGTTTTCCTTCTGTTAAACCTTTGAAACCCTTTTGATGTCAATTATAGTTTCGCCGCTAAATGACCTCATAGGTCCCACCGCTTGGTTTATGGCCTTAAATTCTGTTTATCTATCTATAGATCAATCTATCTATCATACATGTATATATATGTATGTGTATACACACACACACACACACACACATATATATATATATATATATATATATATATATATATATATATATATATAATGTGTGTGTGTGTGTGTGTGTGTGTGTGTGTTATGAGTGTTTATTTAATAATGCGGATTGACTTGTGGGTTAGTCTATATTATTTTCAGTTCACTCTCCAGTTACCTAAACCATTTCTTCTGCTCAAATTTATTCCAACTGACGCGTTTCGCATTCAGCCGAATGCATCCTCAGGGTCTGTTTAATACTACAGTTTCTAGGGAAAAGGCGTTTACAGGTTTGGGAACGAATTTTCATAACTTTTGTTTTCATAATTTTAAATCTAACTCCATTTTTACTCTTGTATATATTGCCGTCTCACTTGCATCTAACTGGCATGTCTTTCATAAAGAAATAACTTTTCTATTAACATATTTTACCGATAACTGCTTTTCCACCAAGCTTATCAAAAGGATTATTTACAGGGTCCTTAATAAAGACTTTTATACTAACACCAATGAAATAAATAGTCTAAAGCTTCCTTTTTATGCCCGATTCCCATATTTGCACGATGATTTCCTAGGGCCGAATTTACAAAAATCGTCCAAAAATACTTTGACCCATTAAAGGTAAAACTAATTCCTGGTAATCCACTCACAATTGACTCCATGTTTAGATTTAAAGATCATTTATGCCCCCTCATGCCCTCTGGTATAGTGTACAAATATTCTTGTCCCACCAGATGTAGTATGGGAACTTACGTGGGTTCTTCTCAGAGGATGATGAGGGTTCGCATAGACTGCCACAAGGGAGTTAGTTTCCGTACTGGATGTTCCTATAAAATTCCCGAACAGTCCAGTAATACGTGAATATGTAAAAAAATGTAAAGTTCCCACTAAATGTGAGGATTTTATTATTGTGGGTCAAACCTCCAGCCCTAATGAACTATTGATCCTCAAGAGTATTTTCATTAAACAATTTGCTCGGCAGTTGAACAACCAGACCACCTCCACCCCCTTGTATCTTTCTTAAGCCTACTGTTTTTGTATACATTCTTTTAGTTTTTGTCTATCTCTTGCCATGGTAGGTCGACCCCCAGTGTTCCTCAAATATTGTTTAACTTTGTATTGTATTAATTAATTAATTAATTTTTTTTTTTTTAACTTTCTATCTGAACTTTTAATTAACGTAAGTGCTTTTAATTTCTCGTGTTGTTTTGTCAATTGTTAATGTATTTTTATCTGTGTGTGAAGATCCGGTTTTCATTTAAACTAGTTTGTAAATGATTTTTAAACAATTTTTAAATGAATTTAATTTATACTGGTCATTATTTATCATACAGACCCTGAAGATGCATTCTGCTGAATGCGAAACGCGTCGTGAGAATAAATGATAATCTTCATCATGTTTGTTCCTGCTCCTGCTCCCTGTGCATCATATATATATATATATATATATATATATATATATCCTATATATATATATATATATATAATTCAAAATTCCACCTTGTCTCCTCCCAGAAAATACATTTACATTGAAAATTTAGTCCTTGACTCGAGGACGAGGGTTTGAACAAGAAAAAAAAAAGGGGGTTGAAAACTAAACTTCCCAGTCATAAGGCCCAGGGTTACCGAAGAGGGAGGAATTTACATAAAAGCTGGACTCTAGTTTTAAAAGCACTGTATTTACATAAATTTACAGAGGTCCAGGAAACACAAGTGGTAGGAGAACTTCTCTCGGTCTACCCGAACATGTGGGGGAGCAGCCCAGTCACGTGGTTAGGAAAATTGAGCAACGGAGCAAAGTTGCAAACTTCGGAGGACTTCCAAGTTCTACCAACGCCAGGCACAGCATTTGTCTGCAAGTAGAGGGGCAAGGTATAAGGCAGGGCACACATGGGGAAACTACTCACTGTTTTCTCTCAATCAAAAGGCCACTCAGGGGGTAAATGAAATGACTGGGAAATTTACACAGCAGGAACTATATCGTGGCTGAAATTCACTGGGGGAATATTACTAGTATCACAGGGGAGTAATTACAGAATTGAGCCCAGATGGCGAAGGGGAATGAAACACTGCACATGTCGCCTTGGAGAATGAAATGAAATACAGCCAAAGATAAAACAATTCCCTGGTTGAAATGGAAGTTTCCCGTACAGTACCTTTAGATGATGC
>NC_087203.1:21409653-21414653 GCF_015104395.2 Macrobrachium nipponense
ATCTTGGCAACATTTTGTTTCAGATTCCTAGCTAGCTTAAAGTTAGGATGTCTTAAAATGTGTGTTTCCGATTTCGAATAACAATGTAAAAGAGTAAGTAACGTTTGTTTCGTATGAAAAGAGAGAGAGATTAACTTTGTCCATTCAAAACTAGCACTGATTCCCTATTATGTCAACGCCTTGCGATAAGAGACCTCGAGGTCTTCGCTGTGTTTTGGGAATTCTGTCATCACGTCTGATAGGGACTTTTGCTCGATTTCTGTCTTGATCGGATACGTGTCTTTGTTGGGCTGGTACGTACATGAGTGTATACTCGTTTTGTACGTGTTCATCTTTGACAAATGCCACGTGCAGATTTCAGTTGTTTGTCTGTAAAGTTGCGTCACTTTTCGAAGCTTCTAGAAAGAATTATTGCCCAAAATGTTTTGTGCCAGATCCACTGTCCAGCTTTCGTAAGGAAAAGGTTTTTCATTATATCTTAGAACCCCGTTTCGTTCAGACATTCTCCTCTCTCTCTCTCTCTCTCTCTCTCATACTTGAGATTATATTAACGTAACGTAATTTGGTCACTCGTACCTCGTAGATTTTAGATTTGATATTTCTTAGAGTTTATTTACTATGAGATTCAGGGCCTCTGTAACACGGTTTTTTGGCAATAATTTTTTTAACTTTTTATCTATGCATTTCATAAATATAACGCTTATTCAGAATACATATTATATCTACACATAAATTTTGACTGTATTCTGCATTACGTAGGTTGAATAAATTTGGTACTTATATTGTAAAAGTGACTTCTTTTTGAAGACGGACCAACTTACTCAGAGAAAAGGTTTCGAACGCACTCGTTACGTAACTTATGACAGCATTTCTTCCCTCTTTCTCGATGGATGATTGGCTATACATAACGAAAAGGCCTAAACCTCTGGCAACAATGACATATAAAGCTTTAAATACAAGCAAAGCAGCACACCTTTATGAACTCTGGAACCTCTCCACTGATAATTGTCATAATGTACAAACCAACAAAATATGTTAACCCTTAAACGCCGAAGCGGTAAAAAAAAAAATTGTCTCCCGTGTGCCGGAGGTGTTTCAGCGTGAGCGGAAGCGGAAAAAATATTTTTTTCAAAAAATCACAGCGCGCTTAGTTTTCAATATTAAGAGTTCATTTTTGGCTCCTGTTTTTGTCATTGGCTGAAGTTTAGTATGTATCATCAGAAATGAAAAACTTATCATTATCATATATAAATTATGCAATATATGATAGCGCAAAAAAAACGAAATTTCATATATAATTGTATTCAAATCGCGCTGTGCGCAAAACGGTTAAAGGTAACAAGTTACTTTTTTTCGTTGTAATGTACACTAAATTGCGATCATTTTGGTATATAAACACATTGTTAAAACGATAAAAGCAACACAGAGAAAAATATTCACAAAATAATGCATGAATTCGTAACGCGCGGACGTAAAAACAATTTTTTTTTATTTTTTTTCAAAAATTCACCATAAATCTAAATATTGTCTAGAGCCTTCCAATTCCTTTCAAAATGAAGACAAGTGATTGAATATTACTATACTGTAAGAGTATTAGCTTACAATTGCAGTTTTCGACCATATCTGACGAGTTAAAGTTGACCGAATGTCGAATTTTTTATATATATATTTTTTTATTGCAATTATTTCGGAAATAAGAAAAGCTACAACCTTCAAATATTTTTCGTTTTATTCTACATGAAATTGCGCACACTTTCATATATAAAACTCTATGAAATGCCTAATATGAAACGGAGCAAATATTCCGAGAAAGGGACGTACGCATTTCGGAGATTTGTGGCGGAGAATCCGCGCGCTGAGGGAAGGAAAGATATTTTTTTTAAAAAAAATTCACCATAAATCTAAATATTTTGCTAAAGACTTCGAATTTGTTTCAATATGAAGATAAATGACTGAATATTACTAGACTGTAAGAGTTTTATCTTACAATTGCGTTTTTCGACCATTTCGGTAGAGTCAAAGTTGACCGAACGTGGTTTTTTTTTTCTATTTATCGTGATTTATATGCAAATATTTCAAAAATGAGAAAAGCTTAACCTTCAATTATTTTTTGTTGTATTCTACATGAAATTGCGCACATTTTCATACATAAAACATTATGTAACGGCTAATTTAAAATGGTGCAAACATTACCACAATCGCACGTATGATTTTTTCGGAAGAGTTACCGCGCGGACGTAAAGAAAATGTTATTTTTTTCATAATTCACCATAAATCGAAATATTGTGCTAGAGACTTCCAATTTGTTGCAAAATGAAGGTAAATGCTTGAATATTACTAGAATATAAGCGTTTTAGCTTACAATTGCGTTTTTTCGACCATTTCGGTAGAGTCAAAGTTGACCAAAGGTTGAAATTTTGGCAATTATCGTTATTTATGTAAATATCTCAAAACTGATAAAAGCTACAACCATGGGTTGTTTTTAGTTGTATTGTGCATGAAATTGCGCACATTTCCATATATAAACTTTATATAACTGCTAATTTTAAAATGGTGCAACTCTTACCACAATCGCATGTATGATTTTTTTTTGGAGGAAGAGTTACCCGCGCGGACGTAAGGAAAAAGTTTTTTCATAAATTCACCATAAATCGAAATATTGTGCTAGAGACTTCCAATTAGTTGCAAAAATTAAGGTAAATAATTTAATATTACTAAAATATAAGAGTTTTAGCTTACAATTGCGTTTTTCGACCATTTCGGTAGAGCAAAGTTGACCGAAGGTTGAAATTTTGGCAATTATCGTTATTTATATGAAAGTATCTCAAAGCTGATTAAAAGCTACAATCATGAGAATTTTATTGTTGTATTTTACAGTAAATGCGCACATTTTCATATATATATACTTCATGTAACGGCTAATTTACAATGGTACAAAAATGATGTCAAAGTGACGAAATAATTTCCGAGATTTGTCACAGATACTTTTTAGTGCAGCAAGAAAGAAATCGCGCTTGCGCGCCTGCGTAAGGATTGTAAACAAAACAACACCTTGATCCATGAACTCCCAGCATCCCCCAAGGCGCGTGATTCAAAAGTTTTAGGGCGGTAGCCTATAGTATTTTTCCGCGAATTTAAAAAAAAAAACTTTTGTAAGTCGTCGTAAAATACGTCCAGTCGGCACACGAGAGACAAAACATTTGACGTAAAATACGTACAGTGGGCAGTAAAGGGTTAATAAATACAAAAACACTTCGATTATTAGTCTAACTCCCAAAATAGGTTTCCTAAGAAATTACAGTCTACTTTATAGGTCACAATCAGATTGACAAGATGTAGGGAATAGTGGTAATTTTCAAGGACATAGTAGACAAGCTTGATTTGATAACTGCAATATCCAATGTCAAGCAATTTTTATTTATTGGCTATCTACCTATTCACTGAAAAAAAAAAAATAGCCGGTACCGTATATTGGCTTTAAAACTTCACCAATAATTATCGTCAGAATGATGACTTCATGAGGCTCCACCCACTTTGGCCTCATTATAATTCAGGATAACACTGAAGGCTACCATGGCATTGTTGGATTAGAAAAATTTAACTTCTGGCTATAAAAACTAATTTCTCGAGTAGTTGTAGAAGTACTAAATGATCCTCAAGGATCCCAGCAGTTGGCCTAAACGTTTAATTCATGTATATTACTGCTATACTGTTGCGGCACTACTGCTACAGTAGTATTACTATGCACTGATACCCCACCCACATCTATGTATCGTTCCGCCATTCATAAAGTCTTTGGGTTTCAGAGCCGATGGAGTTTCTGTCTGGTGGGTGGGGTGGGCGGGGCAACTTGCGTCAAAAGGTGTTTACCTTGCTTACGTAATGAATGTTTTTGACTCTTGGCTCGTAATCATTGGCCATGGCGTCGGCTAGATCATTTTTACTCTATAAAAATTAAAACTATCGGATTTAGGTCATTGATAATGCTGACAAAATTTGTGTGTGGTTGTAAAATATACATATGTCAATTTTCAGCTACATCCGATGCTTTGACAAGGAGCAAAGTCCAAAAAACCGTATTACAGAGACCCTGAATCTCATAGTAGTATTATTTAGTGTTTTGTGGAACGTGAACATATATTGTGTAACAGCGCCTGTTTTTGTGAGTGTGAAACAAGCTGCAGCGAAGAAAGAAAGAAAATTGGTATACCAAGAAGGTAAAGTGTGTTATATTTTCATTAGTTGCAACTAATAACTAATGGTCAGTGGTTTGGTAAAAACTAATAATAATATCTAATGTTATGATGGTTTGGTAAGAAACTAATGACTATTTGGTTACAATGGTTTTAGAGAACTAATAACTAATAGTTACAATGGTTTGGTTGTTGTGAGGTAACAATTAATGAATGGTAAGTGTAGTAACTAGATCTTTGGCTACTTTCCCCAAGTATTAATGGTGCCCAGAGACCCGAGAAAGCAGATTTCATTATTATTCTAGTATATACTGGTGGTGTTAGGGATATATTTTGTTAGGAGAGTGACCATATAGTTTTGTTTTGCATTTATTGTATTGAATTGTTAGTTGATAACTTAGAGAAAAATGGCTCAGTTCAAGGTTCAGGAATTTTTAGAAGCCCCTTCCATCCAAGTTTTCTATCTGAAACCACTGACTAAGGCGCAGTGGAGCGCTTTAGCAGTGGCATGTGGTGGTTATTGTGCTACTAGTATGGTAAAGGCACAAATAAGATGTATTGCTATGGAATCATTGATAGACAAGGGTAGAATAACTGATGAAGATGAGTTAGAATTGGCTCAAGAGTTGTTGTGAGGAGATTAGCCAGCCAGGTAATTTAGATGGTATATGGATCCACGTGGGACTATAGAATTCCCCCATTGAGAGGCATTTGGTTGTAGGTTGGTGGTCTGGGAGGTATACTGGCTTTCGGTGGTCGATGGAAACCCATGTAATTCTGCTGACCAAAAAAAACTGGCATCTGGTA